>NC_058034.1:23244056-23526556 GCF_019176455.1 Solea senegalensis
CATGACATTACAAGTCTGACATTTAATATTTACAAACTTTATTCATACAAACATTCAAAACACCACACAGGCACAAAAAAAGAGTAAACAACAACAATGATGACATCATCACCTGTCAGTCGAACTCTCCCACATCAAAGTCCACAGAGAAAATTGTTGTTGATCCACTGCTGCCTCCATCACTAAGTTCAAATGTCTTCTTCTAATGAATTCTGCATTTGAAATATTAACTTTAGAGTTAACTCAGTGACACAAAGTGACCACACGAGGCAGCAGTAGACCAGCAGCTCCTGTATCAGTTTTCTGTTGGAAAAGTCCGTCAAACAGTGATATAAAGACGTGAACATGTGACGTAGATATCAGAGACCTAAACTGAGTCTCTGGTTATCAGCAGCAGGGGGCGCTCACAGCACAGTCAGTTCCGACAATGTGTCAGTACTTCATACTCTTCAAAAAACTGAATTGTTCCTTTAAAGAGTTAATGTTGAATTTTTCTGAATTTTACAGATTCATTTAAACAAACCACAGGTTTTTCTACAAAACTGTTCCTTTAACATTAAAGAAAGCACATGAGGTTCTGTCAACAACAACAACAACAACAACAGTTACACAACTGTGTGTGATAAGTCTGTAGACAACCTTGTCCTCAGCTCGTCTCCACGTGAAGACACCTCAGGTAAGCGTCTCCTCCGCTCTCCTGCTCCTCTGAACTCTCACAACTATAGTTTGGTGAAGACAGCGCCCCCTGCAGTCTGTGCTCCTGCTCCAGACTCTCCAGTCGGACCTGGGGAACCTTCCCGAGGTTCTGCTCGTCCAGCAGTCGGTCCAGGAAGTGGATGTATCTGAGGGCGCGGCGTAGGATGTCATTCTTACTCAGCTTTCTGTCGGGGGGGTGAGTGGGGAGGAGCCTGCGCAGCTCAGTGAACGCTCCGTTAACATTCTGCTGCCGCCAACGCTCACGACTGTTGGTGAAGCTCCGCCTCCCGACACTCCACCCACAACCTGAGGAGAGAGAGACGAGGGAGGAGTCAGCTGATGATCAATGACAATGATCAATTATCAATAAAACAATCAAACATGTTTTTACCTGATGTCTGGTCCTTCATGTCAGACTCATATGGAGACATTGTGGACGTCCTGACTGTCCTCACAGTGACGATGTGTCCTCACAGAGACGGTGTGTCCTCACAGAGACGGTGTGTCCTCACAGTCAGAGTGTGTCCTCACAGTGATGGTGTGTCCTCACTGTGTGTCCTCACAGTGAGAGTGTGTCCTCACAGAGATGGTGTGACCTCACTGAGTGTTCTCACAGTGAGAGTGTGTCCTCCTGGAGATGAAAAAGACATAAAATGTTACAACTTTTACTCCAGAAGTAAAATAATGAATGACACATTGTCTCTGTGTTTATGTCCAGTGACTGAAGGACAGACAGCGTCAGACTTAGTGTTGTCACCCTCTGCTGGCAGATCTGTGACTCACCTGTTGTCGGTGCAGCGTGGCCTCGCGCAGCAGCAGCAGAGAAAGACTCGCGTGGATGGTGGACAGTCCGGCTCTGGTCTGAGGGTCCACAGTCCACCGCCTATTTTATACCCACCTGTGACACACACACACACACACACACCCTTGTGTCGTGACGCTTCGTTTCCATGGAGATGCCATTGTCATTAACGACGGTCTGATTAAAGTCAGGCTCCCCGGGGACCCGCGGGTTCTAGGGCCGCCCACCCCCCTCGTCTCCCCCCGCTGAGGGAGTCGTGTTTTCCGGCGTCTCCTCCTCCATCACGACCCGGATCAGCAGCTCCTCCTCCTCCTCTCAGGGAAAAACGACTTTAGCTCTTTCCCAGGATCTAAAAAAAAAAATCAATTAAATTCAATTAAACAAGCTTTATTAGTCCCAGAGGTCAATGACAAAAAACATTTACATACAGAAAAATAGTAAAAAAAAAAGTTGACAAATAAAAAAGGAACATTTGTAACACGTATACATGTTAAAAAAATAAGTAAGTTATTTAATATTATATATATTATATATAATATACTGTATATAGACACAGAATGTAACAAGACAAAAAAGGACAGAAACTACATTTAAACAAAATATAGGATACAATACCATATTATATAATAAACAGAAACATGATCTCATTAAACGTCATCAATTTAAAATGTTTAAAGAGATCGTTGTGTTGTTGTATCAGATCTACATCACATGATCACGTCTTTGTAAACCACTCTCTCTCCCACACCAAAGTCCAAAGACAAAACCAGTGATTTTAACATCACACACACATAGGAGTTGTTGATCCACTGCTGCTTTCATCACTAAGTTCAAATGTCTTATTTTGTCACTTAAATTTTTGAAATCCTTTGTTCAGATTGACCTCAGTGACACAAAGTGACCACACGAGGCAGCAGAGGACCAGCAGCTCTTGTGTCCCTGCAGCTAAAATCACTGATTTTCTCTATGAGGTTTGGTGTGGGAGAGTGAGTGGTTTACAAACTTCAGTAATAGATTGTGTATTGATTCAGAGCAATAACATTATCAGGTTGTTTCATGATAAAGGTTGTTTCAGACTCATACAGCTTCTGGTCTAACATTAAGTTCTGGTTCTTAAGTTTCTGGTTCTAATTCTGGTCCTGGTTTTAATCTGGTTCCAGTCCTGCATCTTTTTTTTAATTATACTTTTTTCTGGTTCTGGACCTGGTTTGATTTATGTTCCTGGTACTGGTTCTTGTTCTGGTCTGAGCTTTATATAAACCATAATGGAGAATCTAAAGTGGAAGTGTTAAGGTAAACTTCACATTCCATGACCCTCTGTTCACAGGTGGATGCTGGGAACTTGAGTCTTCAGCGCCAGTTGATCCACCTCTCTGTCTGGGTTTGGACTTCATTTCCCATGATGCCTCGCACCCTCTCCCTTTCCTCTTTCCTTCTCGTGACGTCACAGAGGAAGATGAGAATCCGCAGCAGCAGCTTCACCTCCACAGGAATGGCGGCACAGCGGCTGCTCACGAGCCCGAGCTCAGCTGCTCCTCTCCGGCCTTGAACCTGACGCCGCCGCCGCTGGAGCAGCTGGAGCCTGAGGAACGGAGACGGAGCTGCAACTTCCCGGGCCGAGCCGAGCTGCTGTCATCGGCCTCTTCCGCTAACGATGTTGAGCTAACTGCAGGACTGAAGCCTTGACAGCACCGCGCCCTGAAACCAGAACCGACCCAGACCTCCCGGCTCCTCCGGCCCCGCCTCACTCCGTCCTCAGGTGAGAGTCCCGCTCCACACCTACACCTGTTCCTGGGTCAGACCGGCACGATCCTGATCCGGTGTGTTCAGTTTGTGTGTGCTGATGTGGTTCTGGATCTGGGTCCAGCTGTGACCCACTTCTGATTCTCTGACTCTGACCTGGACACAGAGTCGTGTGACGTCAGGTGACGTTAGATGTGTCCCGATCCTGACCTCTTGGAACCAGGTGTGGGGTCAGAGTTCAGTCTAGTTCATCAGGATCAGAACTCACCTTTTAAAGTGACAGTTCAGGTGTGGCAGACCTGGTTTGGTTCTGTTATTAATGTCAGTCCTGATCCGGTCTCACTGGGACCTGACACGTCAGGGGCGGAGCTTATCACACTGTTGATTTAAACATTAATGTTTAATTTCACTGTGTCATCAGTCATCACCGTGTCATCACTTTGTCGTCACTCATCTGTTATCACTCTACCATCACTGTTGTCCGCCATCACCCTGTCATCTCTGTCATCACCCTGTCATCTCTGTTATCACCGTGTCATCACTCTGTCATCTCTGTCATCACTGGTATCCGTCATCACCCTGTCATCTCTGTCATCACTGTGTCATCACTGTGTCATCTCTGTCATCACTCTGTCATCTTTCATCACCCTGTCATCACTCTGGCATCTGGCATCACCCTCATCATCATCTGTCATCACCCGTCATCTGTCATCACTGTCATCACTATGTCATCACTCTGGCATCACCCTGTAATCACCCTGTCATCTGTCATGTCATCTGTCATCACCCCTGTCATCTGTCATCACTATGTCATCACTCTGGCATCTGTCATCACCCTGTAATCACCCTGTCATCTGTCATCACTCTTTCATCACCCAGTCATCTGTCATCACCCTGTCATCTGTCATCACCCATTCATCCGTCATCACCCTGTCATCATCGCAGTAATACTATTGTTCAGGATAAAAACATGGACTGTCCCTTTAACAGTGGCCTCTGCATATGTTGTGTGTGTGTGTCCAGCAGGTGGCAGCATGGAGCGGCCCGGCAGCATCCAGCTGGACATCCCTGACTTCAGTAACTCGGTTCTGACTCACCTGAACCAGCTGCGGGTCCAGGGTCGTCTGTGTGACATCGTGGTCCAGGTTCAGGGTCAGAGTTTCCGCGCTCACAAAGTGGTCCTCGCCGCCAGCTCGCCGTACTTCCGAGACCACATGTCTCTGAGCCAGATGAGCACGGTGTCTCTGACCGTGATCCGGAACCCGTCGGTGTTCGAGCAGCTGCTGTCCTTCTGCTACACGGGTCGTCTGTGCCTGCAGCTCGCCGACATCATCAGTTATCTGACTGCTGCCAGCTTCCTGCAGATGCAGCACATCATTGACCGCTGCACGCAGATCCTGGAGGGGATCCACCTGAAGATCAGCCTGGCCGACCTGGACCATGAGTCCAGGGAGGACGAGGCGCGAGGGTCCAGGAGCGCTCGGAACCTGGAGGCCGTAGTCCGAGGAGGAAGTCATCACCACGCCAGTCTGCGGATATTGGGCCCGCGGGGCGGAGGGGAGGCTCGGGACGCCATCAGCCCCGCGGAGGAGCCCATCAGCCCGTCCCCAACTGTGGAGCACAGCGGACTGGAGGGGGGCGGGGCCACGGTTGTTGGCAGAACGGGAAAAGAACCGATCCTTCGCATCAACCGGGCCGGTCAGTGGTATGTGGAGACGAGCAGCGAGCCGGACAGGAGTGGCAGTGCCGAGGAGGGTGGCAGCGTGGAGGGAGTCCACATCAAGTCAGAGAGGATGGAGGAGGAGTGGCTCACAGCCGAGCAACAGGAAGAGGCGGGGCCAGTGGAGGAGGGCACCACCGTGATGATTGACACGTCAGGACGCAGCACGCTGGTCACGGGGCAAGGCGTGGGTCCACGGAGTGTCCAACCATCGTCCAGCTTCAGTGAGACTGACCGGTGAGTGTGTGTCTGTGGGCCTATGTCTGTGTCTCTGTGCGCGCGTGTGTGTGTGTGTGTGTGTGTGTGTGTGTGAGTGAGAGGGAGAGTGAGTGAGTGTGTGTGTGTGTGCTAATGTGTGTTTGTGTGTCAGGTTCAGTCCCACAGGAAGTGTGGTCGTCCTGACCGAGCGTCAGCGGGCGAAGAGTGAGTCTCCGAACAGAGTGGACGATGTGAGACAGTCCAGTTCACAGGTAAAGTCCTTCTCACTCTCCCACGCCAATAATTGTTAGCATAGCATTAGTTTCTGGAATCTTATTATTTTAGCATTAGCTCCTTGACATTGGTTAACATAACATGATGCTTGTTAGCTTAGCATTATTTCCTGAATAGTAGTTAGTTTAGCTGTAGGTAGCCTAGCATCAGCTCCTAGATAGCTGTTAGCATAGCATTAGCATATCAAGACTCTTGTTAGCTAAGCAGTATAGCAGCATAGCATTATTTCCTGGAGAGTAGATAGCATAGCATTAGTTCCTAGTGTGGAGTTGACTGATGGATGTTTTGTGATGTCATCAGGGGGAGGAGCATGCAGCGTTTGACATGGGAGGCTACGAGGATTACCTGAGGGAGCAGGTAGGCGATCGTTGGTTCCGCTACAACCCACGTCTCACCTGCATCTACTGCTGCAAGTCCTTCAACCAGAAGGGCAGCCTGGACCGACACATGCGCCTGCACATGGGCATCACGCCGTTCGTGTGTCGCATCTGTGGGAAGAAGTACACGCGTAAAGATCAGCTGGAATATCACATTCGTAAACACACGGGAAACAAACCGTTCCACTGCCACGTCTGCGGCAAGAGCTTCCCGTTCCAGGCCATCCTTAACCAGCACTTCCGCAAGAACCACCCGGGCTGCACGCCACAGGAAGCCCACAGCGCGTCCCCTGAGACCACCACCACCTCCGTCACATCCAGAGGAGGTCCTGGAGACGAGGCCTCGCCCAGCAGGGAGGAGCCAGAGGGAGCGGGCGGAGGCAGCGGCGGAGGAGGCGGCGCCCAGTACGGCGAAGGTCCGCAGGCCTCGGTCTCCACCACCGGACCGGACTGACCCGGCTGAGGTTTCAGAGGTCAGGGGTCAGACCTGGCCGACACACACAAACACCTCAGTCCGAACTGAGATTTGTTTCTGCTTTAAACCGCATCTACCTTCACGAACCAAAACAAACCAAGAGAACGCCACACACTCCACGACAACCTCATACACCGGAGTCCTCGCTAGACTCCGCCTCTTTCTGTTACCGTGTCATCGCTTTATATTCGCATCACAACCACTTTGCCAAAATATTCAAAATAATCTCAGTGCCAGTTTAACAACTTCAATCCTTCATGTTTGCCTTTGACAATCCACAGTCCAGAGGGTTAATGATAAATGGCGTCGCCACGGTGACGCCCTGGTGACGACCAGGGCAATGGTGGCGCCACGGCGACCGAAACAGACTCCAGTGTGTTCAGAGCTCTTCCTCTTCCCCCTGCTCCTCCTCATTAATTATCATATGAATGCGTATAATTGAAAAATTTTCACTAAAACATCACCACAGGTGGACAGCAGGGGGCGCCTTCACAGAGCCAGAATCTTCCTGAAAGAATGAAGCTTCCCTTGTAGCCACTCAAATAAATCACTAGGACTGTATGTTGGTGAGCAAGAGTGAAATATTTACGTATTTCACGATAATGAAAATTCACCACAAACACGTAAACATTGTTTTTCAACAGGAAAATTAACTCTAATTATTGTTATGATCTATTTTTGCTTCATTTGAACAAAAACCAGGTTCTGACGCACATTTATCATGAAACCGTCATCGTAAGTGTCATAAACGTCGTGTTCCGCTCACATGTGAAGATCCACATGTGGAACCTGAGACCAACACAGAATGTGGTTTTAGATTGAGCGTTGAAAGGTGAGGAGCCTAAACTCTGATCACACTGGACTCATCTGTTGGTTTTGCTGTAAACGATTATAAATATCAGCGTTTAGTGGCAGTTTAAGTGAGACCGAACCGGACTGAAGTGGACCGGACCATGTTCTGGTCCATGTTCCGGCCTGTTGACTGAACAGAGCCGCAGCAGGAAACAGCCTCAGATAAGCTACTCAGCTCAGTTACCTCTCATCACTACGCAATACAGCTGCTGCACTGCAGTGCACAGCACCACCGGGGGGCGCTCTGATCCACTCACAGAGCTCTCTGTCAGTCTTCTCAGATATTTTATAAACAAACGCGACGCTTTTTCTTTCTTTGATTGACACTTTTTTGCTCTGACAATGTTTGTGACAAATACATGGACTCGATTCCTGATCATTGATCAATAATCAATAATCAGTTAACGACGCCTTAAATCTGCTGCACACAAACATTTAAAATAGCCGCAACATCTGCTTTCATTATTGAACAAATATTCAATTATAGTTTGATTCTTCTGTAAAGTGATGATTGATCTTTGATCACCAACAATCCAGCAATCAATCAATCATTCATTCGATCGATCGATTGATTGATGGATTGTTTGAAGGTTAAAGTGCAGCAGAGTTGATGCGTCGTTGTCTGACTGCTGTGATCGGGCGGCGTCAGGACAAGACCTGGACCCAGTTAGACCACATGGATGTTGTAGCCAGGCCCTGCAGAGGTCAGAGGTCACCTGCTGATCCAACGTCCTGGCAACCAAAGGAACGATGGCGCGGCGGCCATGTTGGTCCCGAAATGCCACAACACGAGCACTTATGGGGGGAGGGGGGTCAGAGACAGGGACATGAATGAAAACATAATCTCAAACTACTACAATGATTATTATTATTAATATTCACACGTTCATCTTGTAGACGTTGTCGTTTTTCTATACGGTTTTTATGCAAATGAAGTCTCCAGACTCCACGCCCTCTTCAGGCTAAACCAGGAACTATCAGGTATAAAAGACTGTTTTCTTTCAGCCAATCACGTCGTCACGTTTCCCCAAGTAGCAGAATGCTAACGGCTAAACCTCAGTGTAAATAAGCAATGACGAGTCACCGTGGATCCATCGCCACGATAATGCAGAAAACAACAGACACTAAGGATTATGGGTAAATCCTCAGCACAGCTGCGACGACTCACGAGTGACATCATTGATTGTTTTTTTTTTTAAATTAAAGGTTCAGGAAAACGCTGTGACATCATCAACATCATCATCACTTTTTTATTAGGACATGAAAATATGAATCAAGTGTAGGAGTTTATACGTCCACTAAATGGCAGTAATTCAACATCATTAAAGTCAAGAGAAGAAGAATCACTAATTCTCTGTTTCAGAGCATTACTGTTTAAAGAGCACAAACTATGGCTCTTTAAACCAGTCTGAACCAGTCTAAACTACTCTGAGCCAGTCTGAGTCAGTCTGAACTGGTCTGAACCGGGTCCATTGATACAACAAATATATAGACATGTAAAGAAAGTTTGATGTAGAAGAAAAGACTACATAGAAAATTATGTTTTCATGGCTCGTTTTTCACTTTAAATGTTGTGATGGAAGTTAGCTTTCTTACTTTTTTGTGTTCTTTTTTTTCTTGTTTTTTGAGAAAATTAGCGTGGACTTGTTGCCCTGCTTTCATGCTAAAGCTAAAGGCTAAAGCTAAAGTCAGTCCACGTTAAACGTTTGCCTCATTTTTTTATTTTCAAGAAATAGAAAGTTGACCTTTGACATCATATTTTATAAACTACTTACCAGGAGAACAACTTAGTGAACTGGTCTGAACCGGTTTGTCCAGGTTTGAAAACCAGCAACAACCTCTGTCCTCATAGCTGATCAGCTGTCTCCAGATCAGCTGTGAGGACAATTAAAAAAGTGTAATCAGTGTCAGATCAAACATGTAAAACTCAGTTCAGTCAGTTTCATGTTCAAACTGTGAAAACAGCTCGACCTCATCTTCATCATCATCATTGTCTTCTCTTCATGGACATTTTTTCCTGATCACAGGTACTGAACCACCTGACAGCTTTGACCTTTATGTTGCATGTCTATGGGATGGGGTGTGGGGGAAGGGGGGGGGGCGAAAGGTCAAGGGTCAATGCTAGTATAGAAAAATGTGAAGAAGCTTCTTTCACTATGACCACTATCACTCACAGGTCACATGACCTTCACAGGAAGTCATAAAGGAATAAATACATAACAAATAAAGCACTTTCTGTGTTAAACTGCTGAGTCATGTTTTACGTTTTTATTCAGACTCAAATTATATAATAATTATCTGTTAGCTTATATTTTTTTTACAGATTTATTTTGTGTCATAAAGATGCTTTTATTGTGAAGCTTGCATCATTCCATAAAAACAAAACACTTTTACTTTTAAATTCTGTGACCTATGAATGAATGAATGAATGAACATTGTGTTCCCAAACTGCACTCTCATTGGCCCACAGGTCAGTTGAGTTTGAAAGTCATGGCTCCTCCTCCTGGTGGCCACTTCCTGTTTACGGTCTACATTAGGGATTTTAAATTCAATAATGTTATTAGTTAAATCATAATAATCCACAACTGTCGTTACACAATAACACAGGACCACGAAGTAGTTACATTCTGAACCGGTGTTTTCATTGTTAGAGAAGAAATTTTATTCTGTTGTAGAAACATATTTACATTTAAAACTGACTGAAAACTGACTGAAGCAGCAGTCAGTTTTCATTGGCTGCAGGGGTCGAGGGGTCGTCCTGTTGCTGGCTGCAGGGGTCGGGGGTCATCCTGTCATTGGCTGCAGGGGTCAGGGTTGTCTTGTCGCTGGCTGCAGGGGTCGCCTTGTCGCTGGCTGCAGGGGTCGCCCTGTCGGGCTGCAGGGTCAGGTCGCCTGTCGCTGGCTGCAGGGAGGACGCTGACTGCAGGTGTCGGGGTCGCCCTGTCATTGGCTGTAGGGGTCAGGGTCGTCGTGGCTGCAGGGGTCGGGGGTCGTCCTGTCATTGGCTGCAGGGGTTAGACACTCGGCCGGCAAACAGCAGCGTGTTAATGGTCGACTCTCTGATGAAAAGCAGAAACGGACGATCGGCCTGAAAAATCTCACGGTGAGGATTAAAGGACCGTCCAACAACCATCACCGCTGTGGAAGCTGCCGCCTCAGAGCCCTCCTCGTTCACCTGCGGACCAGAGAACAGGCTTATCAAGACCCTGGACCAGATCACATTAGAACCAGATCGTCCACTGAAGAGCTGGAGGAACTAGGAGAACCAGAGGCCATAGAGGTCTCAACTCCTCGTCCTCCACAGGTAAGTTAGCATAATTGTTTCAGCTAACATGGTTGCCCTGAAGCGTCGCAAAGACATAGGACAGAAGAGTCCTGAGCTCCAGGTGTTACCTTCACCTACCGGACCATGGATCTACACAGTTCTCTTGCGTGACGTCTCCACACTGTGCTATGACCATGCTAGCTGGGCTTAATGTGCTAGCTTTGGGGTTAACCATTCTCAGCTCCATCTGTCAGTGGTTCTGTTCCCGGGTTCTCCCGTCCAAGACCACACGTTTCAAGAGGACCAGTCTGCTTCTTTGGTTTGAGCTGTTTTTATGTCAAGAGATTAAAGTAGGCTGTCCACCCTGACCCTGGACCAGATCACATCAGGACTCTGGATCTTGTGATCAGAATCTGACTCACCTCCAGAAAAGCTTTGTGGTAGGCGTCTGAGATGTAGAGTCCATCACTGCCGTCCTCCAGCATTCCTGAAAGACACACCCAGAGTCAACCTCCCTGTCACAGACTGGCCTGTAATCAGATTACCTGACTGGCCTTGTGGGGTCTAAATATAATCAGATTAAGTGGCTGAAAGTAATCAGATTACCTGGCAGACTGGCCGTGTTTGGGTCAAACAGGTCAGTCAGTCCCATTTCTTTCAACGTCTCCTTCAGAGTGAAACTGTCCTCCACCTTAAATCGAGGGACATGGACCGATACTGAAGTCTTCCTAATGTCCCGCAACCAGTTCTTCACTTTGGTCAGGTCCAGACTGTCCTCCACCTGCACACACATACCTGACTGAGTCTTCATGGTTAATCAGATTACCTGACTGGGTCTTCATGGTTAATCAGATTACCTGACTGAGTGCAGTGTCTTTAGTGGGCAGAATGAGGACCATGGTGATGTCATCTCCACGGTACGGCATCTCCAGCACCTGGACGTGGTCTTCAGGGAAGAAACTGTACCTGAACCCTTTCTCCTGGAACATCATGTCCACGGAGCAGCTGCGACTCGCACTGACGTGGAAATCTGTTTTGTACACGTCACTTTTGTCAAACTTGTTCTGCCATTGACCCTGAAACACACGACCAACAAGAAGACCACGTCAGATCAGTCAGAGTTCAGATCTTCACATTTATTCTTGTTGTTTCCCATAGCAATGCTAACAATGCTAGCCTGAGATACGTTTGCTTGTAACAACACTGGGCCTGACCCAGGACTGTATCATTCCAAACTGCACCGTACCATGATGGAAACACAGCATTAGTACCAGTTCAGTCTCATACTTTGAAGTAGATGGTGTTGACGAGGACAAGGACCGTGTTGGACGCCACCGCCCCCTGTGGCAGCGTGTCCTGGATGTGGTTCTTGGTCTTGCTGGCGATCCACTTGTTAATGGTTGTCCGTGCCTGATCTGGGTTTTCCTGCAGCACAGATTCAGAGTTAATGAGGGTGAGTGAGAGCTGAGGTCAGACACTGGACCAGAACTGACCTTGAAGTTGAGAGGAAGCAATTTAGCTCCGTAAACCGTCTCACTGATGTTCTGATACGTCTCATTAAAGACCAGAGACTTGTCTCCGAACAGTCTGTTAGCGGACACAAGCTCGGTGGACGCATCCTTCTTCCTGTACAGACGACAGTTGAGTTTGGCGAAGAAGAAGTGAACCTGATCTGATGTCTTTTCTTTGATGGTGTCAAACTCAAACACCTGCAGGAAGACAAGGAGACAGAAGACGTTTATTGACCCAGTCTGAAATGGACTTTACTTTAAAGGCTGAGTTCAGGTTCAGTGCTGGTATTTGACACATTGTTAACACCATTTCTGTTGAAAAGCAGATCTCTCACTCTCCCACACCAAAGTCCATAGAGAAAATCAGTGATTTAAGCTCACAGGGACACAGGAGCTGCTGGTCCTCTGCTGCCTTGTGTGGTCACTTTGTGTCACTGAGGTCAAGCTGAACAAAGAATTTCAACTTAGTGATGGAGGCAGCAGTGGATCAACAACTCCTGTGTGTGATGTTGAAATCACTGATTTTCTCTATGGACTTTGGTGTGGGAGAGTGAGTAGTTTACAAACTTAACACAGAGAGTGAGCTTCTTTGTCTCAGGCAGCAGGGGGCACTCACAGTCAGTTCCTCATACAAACCTGAAGTCTGTTTTTTACTTGTGTTTAGCGACATTGGTGTGTGTGTGTGTGTGTGTGAGCTAGTTGACCTCTGACCTCCATGATCTGCCTCAGTGTCTCGTTACAGGCTCCCAGTTTGGTCATAGCGAAAGCCGTGGACACGCTGATCGGGGACATGAAGATGTTGGACTCTGGGTCTTTACTGCGGACCAGCTGTTTGTAGAGTGACAGCGCGAAGCGGCCGTTGGCCTTAGACAGCTCCCACACCCGGGGGTTGGTGGACTCGGGGATCGGTTCAGGGGTGGGATCAGGGGTGAGGTCTTCGGGCTCGGGGCTGCGGTAGACGCAGCGTGGCTCCAGAGCGAGTTCTCTGGGTTTGACGCTGCAGATGTCCTGATGGACGGTGACGGAGACGAGCGGCAGAAATGCCGCCACCAACAACCAATCAGCTGCCGTCATCCTGGAAACACCGCACGTCAATCAAAGGGTTTATGTCTTAAAGAGACAGGGTCTCAATCAACAACTGACCTTTGCTGTGATTGGCGTGTCTGTCTTTGAGGGCGGGGCTTAACCAGAGGCCAATGAGAGAAATCAAGTTAGAAACTGTTTTTTTTGTGTTTGATCACTGAATGCATGCTGTATTCAGTGATGACATAATCATCATGACATGATTTCACGTGTATCATGATGTCTCTCTCTCTCTCTCACACACACACACACATCATCATTGATTCAGTTCATTTTTTTTAATAATTCAAAGCAGTTTCTATTATTTTTCAGCTTCTTAAAAATAAATATTTTCTGCTTTCTTTGCTTCATAAAACAAAGAAATCATTCAAACTCAATCATCAGTGGGTGAGACAGAATGTGAGGGACAGACAAAATGTCCTTGCTTGAACTTTTCCAGAATAAAATCACCTTTGATTCTGTTTTTGTTATTAATCCCAAAACCTGACATTTTCACTTTTGTATGATTTTAAATTTTAAAGATCATATGTTTAATATATAGATCAAATATATATTAAATATTAATTTTTTTAAAGGAAACATTTACAGAGAAAAGAAGCAACTTTTAACATCATGACTTTATTTATTTCAGATGTGTTTATATTTATATTTAATGTTTATATTTAAACTATATGTTTATGTTGAGTCTTACCTGAGCAAGTGAACCGAGCAGACGTGTGTTCTGAGTCGCTGAGTCGTTGTAGATGAGCTCCGGTCAGTGTCCGTCAGAACGCATTGTTCTGACCTTTGAGACATTGATCGTCTGTGGTCAACATTCCAGGAATCAGCTAATGTTTGACAAACATTAATTCTGTGCTGTTCATGTTTCATGTTGTTTTGTTTATTTCATTATTGTTTTTGTTTGTGTTTACTGTCACATGTACGATCATGTTTGTGTGCTCAAAATTTCAAATAAAATCTACGGTCTGTTCCTTTAAAAGCCCCTCGTCTTGTCCTGTGAGGGCGCTGTCGAGCTTTGGTCCATGTCATTATCACACGAAGAAGAAAGGCGGTAACTGTGGTGACAGAGACGGAGCTTCTTATTGGTCCGCTGAGTTCCGGCGCGAGTGCAGATTGAAAACAGCGCCGCGCTCAAACTGAGGCTCTTTTTCTTTTGAATTCATAAACGAAGAGAAAGTCAATAAGAGCGCGACTTTAGTTTAGATCTTATTCAACTGTTCGGCTCGTGTTCGGTTCACTGGAATTTGGTTCCGCTAGTGAAGCTAACAAAGCTAACTGTCTCAGCGGATGCGGCCCGAGCAGGAAGCTAACGCGGCTAACTGACGTCAGCGGGCGATTCCAGGTGAAGTGACCGAGCAGAGGTGCTCTCTGACGGGCAAAGCGGGATGAGCTGCCCGGTGAAGCTCCAGGCTCTGCCGCCCGGCGTATTTGAGGAGGTGTTTACCCCGGAGAACGTGAGAGGAAGGTGGGTACTGACGTCAGTTTATTAGGAACACCTGCAGTCACCTCTCCGCTGTGACGTCACAGGTGAAGGACCTGAAAGACAGTACAGAGTTGAGGATGATACGCGTTTGTCTCACAAGTTTATCAACGTTATCATATTGTAGAATATATATGATTATAGATCATATTACATACATAAGTTAACGTAAAGATTGATTCTTTGTTTTCTTTAGAACTCTGTATGTTTGACTGGGTTCCTTTGTTGTTGTTGTTGTTGTTCTGCAGAACCTCCACAAATTCTCTGAGTTTCCCCAAATCCAGATTATCTTTATGGGATGGTACCGCCACAGGAGATAAGCTCCAGCTCCAGCTCTGCTCACGCAGGTAAACACACAGATCAGAGGTCACCACTCATTTCTTACTGATTCTATAGAGCCTTTCAAGAGCTCAACAGTCCAACACATAAGATGCTTACTTGTAGCGTAGTTCGCTGTGAAAGTAGAACCAGCAATGGTGTCAAGTTCTTCAGAATCCCTACAGGATCTCATCCTTTTCAAAAAAAATAGACGTCGTCTGTGGCTCCAAGCATTAGAAAGAGAAGACTGGGGTGATGCTACTGCAGTCAAAGAGACTTTGAGTTTGTTGTGTAGTACAAGCGACTTGTACGCGCATAGACTTTCTCGCGTTTACGGGCTAGTTTTATAAGGTAAGCATGAATAGATGGCCACTGGATATCTGGCCACTTGCTAATATCATTTACCTAATATTTTATGGATGCTGGGTCAGACAGACTATTGCCATTAGCTAGTGCTAATTTATTTAGGTATTGTTTCGTGGTCCTTAATCGACAACGAAAGAACATACATGCTCTTCGCTTACCTGTTGTGATGCTTTCTGACCCCAAACCGTGTGCGCATTCTTGCTAGGCTTGGAATGTTTGTACACAATGAAAGGGTCTATAATTATGTGTGTGTGTGTGTGTGCAGGAAGCCCCGGGTGGTTCTCTTGGAGAAAGCGCTGCGTCTCGCCCAGCGCCATGTCCGTCACAGCAACAAGCGCCGGCTCCACTGTTTCTTTCTTGGATCAGTGTCTGTGAACGCAGGTCAGAGGTCACCTCATGCTGGGCTCTGATTTGCCAGAATCACTGGTGTCACTGTGATAACGTGTGTAAACTGTGTGCGTGTGTGGTCCAGATGAAGCGGGGCTCACGGTGACTCTGGAACGCTTTGATCCGGGTCGGGACCAGACTGGATCCTCGGCCCGGGTTCCCTCAGCTCTGTTACCTGGAGACATCCTGGTTCCTTGTGTGTTTTCCACTGAGCCGGAGACGACACCCAACCCTGTGGTCCAATCAGAGGCTGAGCTGCATCACTGCATAAAGGTAAAAGTCCTGAGTCCGTTGTCTAACGTGCTCCTGAACTCTCATGTGTAATTCACACATTTTTCTAAAAACATCACACTAAAGTAACCCAAGACCACACATACACACATGCATATTTAAATGCACTGGTGAGTCATGTATATTTATGTATATTATGTAAATATATACATATAAATCAGTGATTTTAACATCACAGCACACAGGAGTTGTTGATCCCCTGCTGCTGGTAAAGACATGAACATGTGACATAGATATCATTAAACTGATGGAGCTCTCCCTTTCTCTCTCTCTGTAGGTGTTGCAGCAGTGTGTGAGCAGCAGACAATCCCTGGATTTGTCTCAGTTGATAAAGGTCAGAGGTCGTGTGGTCAGCTGTCAGCAGTGTGACGCGGCATCGTTCAGTCTCAGCTGGTCGGCCGTGTGTCCGTCCATCTGCATGGACGTCCAGTCTGTCCGTGCCGTCCCCATCATCCCCACCGCTCTGCTGAGAAGTCTGACCGGCACCAGCCGCTCGCTGCAGCCCGCCATCGGCCGCCAGAGAGGGTGAGGTCACGTGACCTGGTGTGTGTGCAGAGTCACGGTTGTTGTGACGTGTTTTCATGGCGTGTTTGTCTCCAGGTTTTTGACCATGGATCAGTCCAGAAAACTGCTGCTGCTGCTAGAGTCTGACCCCAAAGCTGTGAACCTGCCACTGGTCGGACTGTGAGTCACACACATTTGAGTCATGAGCCACATTCTGCTGAGTCACACACATTTGAGTCATGATCCACATTCTGCTGAGTGATGATCACACTGAATATTCTACTCACTCTGATACAACTAGTCACTTTCTCACCAGTAGGGGGCAGCCTTCTTTATCTGATCATAAGAATGTTCTGTTGCTGATGCTGTGGTCAGGGGCGGGCCTTAGACGATGCCGTCGCCAGTGTGTCGGGGCTGTGCTTTGACATTTCTGTGGTCAGTGTGTTAAGGGCGGAGTTTAGATGATGCTGTGGTTAGTGTGACTTAAACCACAGTATTGTCTAAGCTCTGTTTTGGGGTCAGACTCCAAATCAAATCAAGTTTATTTGTGCGTGTGCATGTGCATGTGTGTGCGCGCAGAGGACGACAAAGGCTTGTTAGAATTTGTGATAGACACACACGTTGCCCAAGAACTTTGACCCTGACGTGGACTCGAACATGTGACAGGCAGACAGAGGCTTCTTTTGTGAATATGGTGAAATCTGCCATCTCTGATCGCCTTGTTTGACTTGATTTTACTGACAGAGCTAGGTAAAAATGGCTGCCCCCTACTGGAGAAAAGGAGAAATATGACAAATGAAGTTTGGTTATTGTGATAAAAGTCAAATTCAGAAACTAAACAAACCTGTGTGTGTGTCTTACAGGTGGCTCAGTGGAGTCACACACATCTACAACCCTCAGGTTTTCGCCTGTTGTCTGAGGTTCCTGTTTAGCTCCGCCCTTCAAGACAGGTAAGAGATAAACTTCTGTGTCGTGTACAGGTGTGTGTGTCGTGTTTTTGATGTGGGGAGTGGGCTCAGTTTTGTCTCTTTAGAAACTAACGTTATATTATAT
This sequence comes from Solea senegalensis, assembly GCF_019176455.1. Taxonomy (NCBI): domain Eukaryota; kingdom Metazoa; phylum Chordata; class Actinopteri; order Pleuronectiformes; family Soleidae; genus Solea; species Solea senegalensis. Next base: position 23,261,472 of record NC_058034.1, read on the forward strand.
TGCGCTTTGGACGCTTCATATCCAGGTCAATCACACACCTGTTTGAAACGATTTTCTTTAAGAGAATAAACTGTTCATATCATCCAGATATACGTTACCGGTTTAATATAGGTGATGTGGCGCAATAGACCCCGCTATTCCACGCCGCACCGTCTCTCAGCATACACCAAAACAGAGAAAGAGTTAGCTTCAGGTTTGGGGAAGGTGCAATGAGAAACTTTGGGCTTAATTGATAATGTCAACTGTTTGGTAGATGTCAGGGGAAACAGTCCTGCAACTTTAGTAATGTTACACCAAACGCAATCATTTGATAGAAATAGCAAGGAAACACATTTAGGCCTATAGGTTTATCCATGACATAAACAACATTGGGAAGATCCATCTTCATACAAAGATTGTAGGTATTCCATGCGCAACGTTTGTTTACTTTATGCTGCGTTCAAGACAAAATTAGAGGTCGGAAATTTCCCAGTTGAAATTTCCAGATGCATGTCGTTCCCATTGTTGTGTGGCATCAGAAACTGATTCTCCATGAAGTCGGGGTAGATGGATTTGTGCCCAGTTCCCAAGTAAGGACTCGGACTTTGAGTGTTCCAGTGTCATTTTTCTAGTAGGTCGTTGGACCTTTTCCCTACAGTCTTGAACGCAGCATCACTATGCCACTGTGACCCGCAAAAGCTGTCAATCTCAAATTACTGACAGATTACTTCACAGAGATGCGTTAGCATCCAAGAAATGTTGGGAGGGCCGGAGGTGTTAACATGGGTGGAGGGGAGGATTGTGATGAGGGCAGGGGAGGGAGTGGGTTGGAGATACAGACCTTTGGATTGTTCTTGTATTTGTGTTGTGTGTATTGTGTGATTTTACTCTATATAATTGGTTGTTAATATATTTATTTTATTGTCAATAATTGTTTAAAAGATTATAATATGTTATTGTGCTCAATAAAAGTGTATTTTCCTCAAGCTTGAGACACCTCATATGTAAGCTAGACACATTTCCCCTGCTCATTACTGTGCACCGTGTACTTTTATGTACTTAAGCCTAAAGAGCCGCTCTGGTGCTGGCAGACGCATAGAAACCTCCCGGCAGGAAGGGGGCGCTGTGTGCTTTGCTTTTGCATGCAGGTGAACACTCATCTCCAACTGCTACAACTCCAGTCTAGGGGAAACACTGTAATGTGAATGATTTTTAAACAAGAATAAGATGTAGAGAAATGCTTGTCTTTATTTAAAGTATGATTATATATAATAAGAAAAATAAAGTGTTTAAAGTGCTTCACTGAGCTGAAATAGAACATTTCAAACTAAAACATTAAGCTAAATAAAACATTTCCAAATAAAGGTGCTTGTGCTTAAAGTGCTTCACTGAACTGAAATTGAACATTTCAAATCTCAGATACTTTTTCATTCCTCAGAGGATCTGAGTATTACTGCCTGCTGCTGAAATGCAGCTGGGAGGGGGACACTTTCTACACATGTCACGGCATGTAGTGTGTTTTATAGACATGCTGTGTGTTTTTTTTTTTTTTAAGTTTCGATTTGAAACGTTGACAAATCACTAGATTTGGTGCTAGTTGCTTTTGACAAAAAAAGTCGCCAAGAGGAGTTGGAAAGTCGCCAGATTTAGTGACAAAGTCGCCAAGTTGTCAACACTGGGTTGCTCGCAATTTTTAAACACTGTTGCCTGGTCGGCTGTGTGTCAAAAGACAGGGACACCAAAAAAGGATGCTGTAGATGGCTGAATTTATTTTCTGTTTAGCAGCACACAAAAAAAATGGTCGTCCGGAGAAAAAAGAAAATAATAATAATAATGAAACCAAAAGAAACAAAAAAAACTCCAAAACAATAAGTGATGAATCAATAACGAAATTTGTCCGCCACAAAAAATTCAAAATCAACAAGTACGTGTGACATTAACCTCTGCGCAGGTGTTGTTCCCAGCTCTGTAGAGCTCATTCTCCTCTACCCCCTCTTTAGCAGAGGAATATATATTCCATGGCCCAGGCCATTACAAATAACAATCATTTATCTTCATTATAATCCCCCCAGCTAAAAAATTAACCCCAAACATGCACAATACTGATCCTACCTAATTTCAACCAGTTTACTACCAAAAATAACATCAATAAATATTCTATATTATAGTGTACACATTATAATACACATTAAAACACCCCTCCAGTCCTTCTTCACTTTGCGCACTCCTCTCTGTGACGCACCGCGCCCCACCTTTAAATGTTCGTCACTCTTTGCGTCGGGTCTTTTGCCAGTGGTCCGGAACCAACGCCACTACATGCTGGTGAGTTTTGTTTGAACAGCTAACACGAATCCGCTTTCAGACTGAAAGTCCTTCCCGACGTTCAGTTGGCCACTCCGAACGCCCGGCTCCCAATCCGTGTTGCTGCGGCATCCTGTTGCCAGGACACCGAACTCTCCACAGCGTGACCACTGTCCCTCACCACCCCAGCGTTTCCCCGCTTAGAGCGCCTAAGTGACTCCGTGCACCACGATAACGGGCAGCCGCACCGTTACAAACACACACAACTTAGAGCAATGAACAGTACCACAGCCAGTCAGACAAAGATCTGCCCTAGCTCTGTCTCTTGTTGGTTTAGACCACAATATGATCCTACCATGAGTGAGAACACAGAGACATGATGTGCAAAAAAAGAAATTTACATTTTCCTCTCGACAGTGTCAGGTGCACCAGTGCCCCCTAGAAAAATTGTTAGGTGCACTCTTTAAAATGTTACGGGTATATAGGTGTGTGTGTCGTGTAAATGTATGTAGGTGTGTGTGTGTCGTGTAAATGTGTGTATCGTGTACAGGTATGTAGGTGTGTGTGTCGTGTACAGGTGTGTCAGTCATGTGTGACCAGTATCTCTGTTGTCTTTCAGAGTTCTCTCAGAGAGTGGCTGCTTCCTCCTGGTTCTGTTCTCTGAAACTCATAGAACTCCTCAGTTCTTCCAGTGTCGACCTGGTCCTGGTCCTGGTCCTGTTCCTGGACTCCCGCTGGACTGTGAGCTCCTGACTGGCTTCCAGTCCATCACACTCTACCAGGTAACATCAGGCCTTTTTTATGGTTTCTTTGAATTTGTGATGATTTGGTTTGAATGGTAATGAGGTGTATGTCCAGCAGGTGGCGCCAGTGGATGGTCAGACTCTGCAGTGTGAGCTGACCAAAGCTCAGGGCAGACACATGGAGATCTTCAGAGACGCTCAGAGCTCCTTCAACAGGTACCAGCTGAGACCCTGACCTGTCCCTGTGAGGACATGAAAGACTCACTGTCCCTCTGTGTGGACACCGTGGACTGACTTGTCCCTCTGTCTGTCCCTCTGTCCTCAGCGCCCCCCCTTCAGCTACTGGTCTGTCTGTCAGTGATCAGGACTCTGGAGTAGAGGATGAGGACCTGTCTCCGCGTCCGTCCCCGAGTCCTCACCCTCCCGCTTCACAGGTGAGTCACAGGTGCGATGTCAGAGGGGGCGGGGCTAAGTGACGACAGCTGAAGTGTCCGTTTGTCGTTTCAGACACGCAGAGTTCAGCCGTCGGTTCCTGAACTGTCTCTGCTGATTGACAGCAGCTTCACCTCCAATCACTGTGGCTCCACCCACACACTCGCCCCTGACAGAAAGTGTGCTCCTCCAAACAGAAACACCTCATCCTCCTCCCCCTCCCCAATTCTCAGACCTGCTCCTCCTCCTCACCTCCACAGCACCCCTAACCCCCACCTGCAGCAGCCTTGCTCTTGCTGCTCTGCCCACAGTTGCCAACCCACCACCATCGTCTCCTCCCCCTCAGCCGTGGCCTCCTCCCCCACCCTCCCTCCTACTGCCTCCTCCCTCCTCTCCCCACAGTGTGAGGACCCCTCCCCTCCTGCAGACCTCGTGTCCCCCTCTTGTCTCCCCCGCCCAACCTGCAGGGACCAGGGCTTTGGTCAGGTGGGCGGAGACGTCCAATCAGACACCTTCCAGCTCCTCCTCCACCAGGACCGACAGCTGCGCCTCCTGCAGTCTCAGGTGACACGTCACCCTGTCTCTGACAGAAGTGATGAGGGAAATTAAGTTTATTTTTGTTTTTCATGAACAGAACGTGTGTGTGTGTGTGTGTGTGTGTGGAGAGACAGGAGACATGTTTTTTTCTGTGGACACTTGTTTGTGTCTTCAGTCAAACTCTGACATCAAACTAGTCACTTCCTGTGTGCCTGGTAACACGCTGCACACAGGAAGTGACTTAGTTTGAACTGTGTCAGCTGACACAAAGTTATGTACTGCTGCTTTCTGGCTTTAACATTAGTCTGTTTTCATGTGGGCACAGACAGAAGCTCTGCCCCTTTATGTTTACGATAATATAGAAAATATGTTTTAAATTATTACACAAGTGCGTGTGTGTCATGGTAACAGAAGTGTCTCTGGCTGTAGGTGCAGATGTTGTTGGAAGCTCAGGGGAAGATTCAGGCCTCCAGTCAGCAGGTGGCACAAAGGAACATGAACAGTATCGCTGTGGGGACAGGTGAGTGTGTGTGTGTGTGTGTGCATTATTTTAATTGATTAATCTGTCGATTATATTCTGCATTAATTGATGACTTGTTTGGTTCAGAAAATATTTAACAATGTTTGTTTTATGGAGCAAAGAATGCAGAACATATTCACATTTAAGAAAATCACACAAACTGGTTTGAATGATTAAAAACTGACTTGGCAATCAATTTAGTCATGGGTTTATCATGGATTAATCATTGCTGCCCTTGTGTAAAATGATGATTTAACTCTTTCAGGTTCCAGTCTGTTCTGGAGTGACCCTGTCCAGAAGGCACAGGCTCCACCCCTCTCCCCCTCCTCCTGTAGACGCACCTCACAGGACCTGTCAATCACTATGCCTGTGGGCGGGTCTGAGCCTAGTGACATTATCACACATCAGGTGGCTCCCTGTTCCCCCGCTGCTCAGCACAGGTGAGGCTGTGACATCATCACGTCACATGAAACAGTGACATCATCACAAGACACTGGAACTTGTTACAGAAGGGTTAAATTAAGTGTCTGTAAAAGTCGTGATGATAATGATGTCATCTGTGGTCCACAGTGGATCATCTTCATCGTCTCCAGCTGATTGTCCTCACAGTCCACAGAGTGTGAGCATGTTGAGAAGAGAAGACGAGGAGGAGGAGCAGCAGAGCTTCTACCACAACCTGATGGTAGCATGCGCACGCGCACACACACAAACTCACTCACTCACTCACTCACTCACTCACTCACTCACTCACTCACTCATTTAACTCCCTCTTCCCTCTCAGACTCAGCTGACCACTCGTCTTCAGGAATCAGACAGCAGAGAGGAAGTGAAGGAAGAGGAGGAGCCCGGCAGGAGGAGGAGGAGGAGCCTGTCGATGGTTTCTGACAGCTCTTCCTCTTCATGGATGAAGCAACAGAGTCCAGCCGCAGCAGATACTGTGGTCAGTGCGACGCTGCGTCAGCTGCAGCAGCTCGGAGTGGACATGGATGAAGTGACAGAGTCTCAGAGACGAGTCACAGCTGTGGAGAGTGCCGGGTAAATACAGAGATTATTCTCCTCAAATGTCCTGTTAAGTTAAGGCTGCTTTATTTCGTTTTATTTTTATTTTATTTACGTGTTACAATCACATAAATATAACACAAATAATTCAAATTAAACAAGTCACTTTTTAGGTATCATTTTGTTGATAATATGTATATGATATGATAATTATGTATCATAAATAGGATTTATGCAACAGACTTTAAAAGCAGCAAAGGTCATCACAGAAACTTTTGTATCATGATGTGATGAAATCGCATATATACATTTTATTTGCATTTAATATCTATATATTGGCCAGACCTAAAAACCTGCTAATTATTATCCTCATCATTTTCACAACAAAAAATGTCTGTCTGTCTGTCTCTGTCTGTCTGTCTGTGTCTGTGTCTGTGTAGCACTCTGGCCAGCATCAGCCCAGCAGCCGTCGTGTCCAGATTGTCCGTGACTGACCCGAGCGTCACCTCTCTGTTTCTGTCTTCCGGCGCGGGCAGCAGGAGCACCGTTGACCTCAGTCTGGAGGCCAATGCCATCGCACTGCGTTACCTCAGCAACTCTCAGCTTAGCAGGTTGTCTCTGGGAGGCCACACCCCCCAGCCAGACCACGCCTCCTCCACTGACTCCCTGCTGTCACCTAGCAACATGTCTCTGGCCACTAGGAAGTACATGAGGAGATACGGTTTGATCGAGGAGGAGGAGGAGGAGCAGCAGCAGAAGGAGGTCAGAGTTCAGGGGGCATCACCTCATCTCCTGTCCCCCGAACCTCTAAGTGCAAAACTCCACCCCCAGAGTCAGCTGATCAGAGACCTGCGTCCAAAGATGCAAGTGTTGTCCAGAAACAGCAGAACAACAAACGCCATAGACAAAGAGAACTGCCTTGAAAGGCGGCCATCTTTAGTGAGGGCGAGCAGCCACCAAACGGAGGCGTCCATGGGAAACATCCTGGACCTGAGTCGACTGAGACAACTGCCCAAACTCTTCTGACCCAACAAACTCCTGTGACATTAAATACTCCACATGTTGAAACATGCAACTTCTTCAAAGATCAAACACTTTTTTTTTTAATAAATTGTGATTTTACCGGTGAGACTGATTTTAATGGAATGTGTCTGTGTGTGTTCATGATTACACTAATAAAAGTCTTAATAATACTTTTAAACCACGTTTCTGTTTTTGATATTTGCTGTGGATCATGTGACCCGAAGCACTGACAGCTGATTGGTACAGAGGATCGTTGTTTTTTTTTTCAGGAACGTTTGGTGGTTACTAGGTTATCTGGTAACTAAATATACTTTTTTCAGTGTGTGTGTTTTAAATCATGTATATGTGAGCAGCTGGATCGTTTTACACAAAGTCATTTCCTGAAAAGCAACAGTGGACTAATTATTTATGAGTGTAACAAAACACTGAGGACACACAGTGGGGACTGGACACACACACACACACTCAGTGAGGACAGGACAAACACACTGAGGACACACACACTCAGTGGGGAATGAGGACAAACACACTGAGGACACAAAACTCATTTTGATGCCAAGTGTAAAAATAGCGTGTCCGTGTTTCTTTGCCGAGTCATACATCATCTTCATATACGATCTTTGATCTCGTGCCTTTGGGTCTTTGATAGCGTGCTCTCAGTCTAAGCCAATCAGATTGCAGCTCTGCTCGTGCACGTCTTTCAGGTTTCGCCACTTGTCCAATCAGGAAGCTTCTCGGACGGACGCCATTTTGTGTCAGAGAAAGTGCGGAGTCCGTCCCGCTGTTGCCGAACCTGTTGCTCCGCAGTTCCGTGTTGTGCCATGGACGGGTGAGTTTTCTCCGTGAGTGAGTGAGTGACTGAGTGAGTGTGCGTGTTGTTTCTGGATTAACGTAAATACCGCAGCACGTGTTTGTGTGTGACTAACTTTGTGAACAGCACAAAGTTAAGTTAAGCTAAGCGGAAGAACAAAAAGTCTTGAAGTTCAGTGAGACAAGCTAGCGAGAGTTAGCTCGATGTTAGCGGGGGGAGGGGCCACTCTGCGCGAACACTGTCCACAGGAGCATCCGCTGATCCGATTACACGTCCACCTGAAACGGTTTACTGCCGGACCGTTAAAACACGATCACAGGAAACACATTTAAAGAGTCGTTTTAATTGATGTTTGTGTTAAAGTGAATCAATGAGTCACGTTCCCCCGAGTTTAGTAAAGACCTGTAAATGTTAGTTACATTTAAATGTTGTTTTAAATCTCACATCAAACTGCTCTAACCGGATTAAAAGGATAGTTCCACTTATTTGAAGTGCAGTTGTATGAGGTACTGAGACAGTCACAGCTGGCGCCCCCTGCTGCTGAGAACCAGCCTGAGACACAGAGGATCAGTTTGAGTGAAAACATGCCAGCAGAGACGTAAGGAAAGAACACATTTTAGCCTCTTTAACAAAAGATGTCAGCTTAAGTCTCTGATATCTACATCACATGTTCATGTCTTTAACTCACTGTGAGACAGACTTTTGCAAACCACTCACTCTCCCACACCAAAGGCCAGAGAGAAAATCAGTGATTTTAACATCACAGCACACAGTTGTTGATCCACTGCTGCCTCCGTCACTTAGTTCAAATGTCTTATTTTGTCACTTCAGTGTCTGAAATCCTCTGTTCACATTTATCTCAGTGACCACACGAGGCAGCAGAGGACCAGCAGCTCCTGTGTTCTTGCGAGCTAAAATAACTGATTTTCTCTATGAGGTTTGGTGTGTGTCTCCGTCCCTTGTTATCAACACATTCACTCTTTCACTTGCGTTCCTGACAGTAATGTGTGTTTCCTGGTTACCAGCAGGCTATGCCTCCAGCTGCTTCGGCCTGACTGACACTCTGAGACTCCTTAAAGGTGCAGTGCGTAACATTTAGGGGTTATTACATCCATATATCTGTACAGGTGATGATCAGCTGTTATTGACAGCTTAAAAGGACAGTTCAGCCTTTTTGAAGTCACATGATGAGGAGTGACTGTGCTGTTAGCGCCCCCTGCAGGTGCATGCTCAGTGAGAACAGTGGAGTCGGTCCAAAGTCATGTCTTTGGTCTGTTGTTGGGACAGTGGGTCCATGTGGTTCTGGACTGTTTCTCTTCTGGGTTGCCTTCATTTTCTGCTTCTATAACAACAATAGCTTCTCCTTCTCATTATTATCTTTTTCTCCTTCTTCATGTTCATCATCTCTTAACCTCATTTTATTTTATTTGCTGATTTTCTAACACACTGTCTTTTCTTCACAGCAGTGTCCACCAAGATATAACAGTTGGTACAAAGGTAGGCTCCTCCTGCTCCTCCTCATGCTGCTGCTCCTGCTCCTCCTCCTCTCTTGGTTTGGCTGTGTGTTTTTGTTGTTTTGTTGTTCTCATCAGTGATGATGTCACTTTTCTTTGACCTCAGTGATTGGTTCCGAGTTAAAGGAGCAGTCCGCAGGTTGAAGAGCTATGTTGCATTGTGGAAGATTTAGTGACACCTGGTAGTGGAGTTGTTAATGACCTTTACTTCAGGTTTTAGTGTTTAACCTGAAACTAAAGATTATTTTAATCATTGATTAATCTGATGATCAATAGATTGGTCCATTAAATCATCATTGTTGGGGGGGGTTAGTTAGGGAAGTGATGTGAGACAGCAGCAGCAGGTGTTGGTTTAGTTTTCAGTTTGAATAATTGAACATGAACTCTGTCACCTGATCCTCCAACACAACATGTTCCTCACAGATGCTCAGTGGACACAAAATGGCTGCTGCAGCCCAAGGTCAGCTGATCTGATCGCGGTCAGTGGCCCGGTAAGGGCCTGGAGGTGGTAGTTTGTCAACAGCTGATGGGTTATTGGTTGTTTGTTTGATCAACTGTAGTTTGAGTTTAGCCTGGCTGTAGTTTGACTGTAGTCTGGATGTAGTTCGGCTGTAGCCTGACTGTAGTTTGTAATGTGGCTGTAGTCTGGTTGTAGTTTGGCTGTAGGCGGACTGTAGTTTGACTGTAGTCTGGTTGTAGTTCGGCTGTAGGCTTACTGTAGTTTGGCTATAGTCTGACTGTAGTCTGACTGTAGTCTGGATGTAGTTTATAATTTGGCTGTAGTCTGACTGTAGTTTAGCTGTAGTTTGACTGCAGTCTGGCTGTAGTTTGTAATTTGACTGTAGTCTAGCTGTAGTTTGACTGTAGCCTAGCTGTAGTCTCGCTCCCAAATGGTGGAACGATCTCCCCATTGACATCCGGACAACTGAAAGCCTCCACATCTTCCGCCGCCGACTAAAAACACATTTCTTCCGACTCTACCTCGACTAAGACGACAAAAAAACTTGTACATCGCACTTATGACTATCACTTCATAGTTTGATCTACTTGAAGCTCTTACTTACCTCTAGCTCTTATTTGTACCCAAATGTTTAAATGCACTTTTGTAAGTCGCTTTGGATAAAAGCGTCTGCTAAATGACATGTAATGTAATGTAATGTAGTCTGGCTGTAGTTCAGCTGTAGTCTGACCGTAGTTTAGCTGTCGCCTGGCCGTAGTTTGGCTGTAGTCTGACTGTAGCCTGGCTGTAGTTCGGCTCTAGTCTGACTGTAGTTCGGCTGTAGTCTGACTACTTTAAGTCCAGGTGCTGCTGTCAGGTTTGTAAAGGGCCAGAAAATTCCCTGATAAATTTCCAGAAAGTTCCATAGAAAGGTTTTGTGGATTAAGACCTGGTTTAAGTTAAGGGTAAAGTTTAATTTTAGGTATTCATTTGTGATGGATAAGGTAAGGGACTAGATAATGTATTATGTTTGTGAATGTCCTCACTATGACAGAAGCACAAACAGAAGAGCTCCATGACCACATAAGTGATACACTATGTTATTGAAAACCTATGCTCTGTGTGTGTGTTTGTGTCTGTGTTGCAGAGAGGATCTGACGAGCTTTTCTCCAGCATCTCCGTTGGTCCATATATCATGAGCACCACAGGTCAGTGTCTGTCTGTCTTGTGTGTCTGTTAAAAGTCTTGGCTCATGTTTGTTTGGTTGGAACCGCGTGTGTGTGACAGTTTGAACCTGTGTCTCCTGTAGCCAATGGCAACGACAGTAAGAAGTTCAAAGGGGACATGAGAGGGGGCGGAGTCCCGTCCAGAGTCCTCCACGTCCGCAGACTGCCCAGTGACATCACAGAGGCTGAGGTCATCAGTCTGGGACTGCACTTTGGTGACATCACCAACCTGCTGCTGCTGAAGGCCAAGAACCAGGTGAAGATCTGAGACTGACGGGACACGGTCTCTATGGATACCACCACTGACCTGTCCCGTCTGTCTGTGTGTGTGTCCTCTCAGGCGTTCTTGGAGATGTCCTCAGAGGACGCGGCTCAGAACATGGTTAGTTATTACTCCACAGTGACGCCCGTCATCAGACATCATCCAGTCTACGTCCAGTTCTCCAACCACAAGGAGCTGAAGACGGACAACAATCCCAACCAGGAGGTGAGACACTGTCCTTTTAGCCTCTATTATCTGTTAGCGTATGCTCAGCACTCAGTCTGTCTGATGTCCCTCCCCCTCTCAGCGGGCCCAGGCGGCTCTTCGGGCTGTCAGTTGTCCTCATGCGGCTGCATCCAGCTCAGTTTTGAGGGTGGTGGTGGACAATCTGATGTATCCTGTCACGCTGGACGCCCTGTGCCAGGTAACGTTAGTATTAGCCCAGCAGACTGGTCGGTCCACTTATGCTGTGAAGTTGTTGATGATAAGCTAATGCTAACGTGTCTCTGGTCCTCAGATTTTCTCAAAGTTCGGGACCGTGTTGAGAATCATCGTCTTCACTAAGAACAGTCAGTTCCAGGCTCTGCTGCAGTTTCCTGACGGAGCATCTGCTCACAACGCTAAACTGGTCTGTCCCTCTGTCCTCTCCTCCTCACCTGTGTCTCTCTCACTAGACCCGAGACCATATTAATGTCTCCCATCACGATTAATCCAACATAATTAATAGCATTTGCGACGTTGTTGCGATGACTGGACAAATATGTTATCATAGAATTATTTACGTTATTAAACGTGAAGGGGCGTGGCTGACGTCAGGGACATCGCAGACCAGGACACGTGTCTTAGTGACACATCGTAAATGAGATCATAATTAATATGTGACACAGAAAAATAAATCTCCAAGACTGCATGTTTCTCTCACCTGTGTCCTCACCTGTGTCCTCACCTGTGTCTCAGTCTCTGGATGGACAGAACATCTATAATGGCTGCTGCACTCTGAGGATCAGTTTCTCTAAACTCAACAGTCTCAACATCAAATACAACAACGACAAGAGTCGAGACTTCACTAGACCAGACCTGCCCACAGGAGACGGCCCGCCCACTGCCATGGAGCACGCTGCCATGGCAACGGCCTTCAGTAAGCCACACCCACAACACACACACACACACAGAGGCCCTTTCTCAATATCCATACTTCCGTACTCCCGTCATTAGCCTCAGTCCAAGTTTTGTTCGAATTCTCAAGTCCACGAGCAGTGAGTCCGGTTCTCAAACCTGGAAGTGTTCTCGCTCTGCCTGTTTTACCCAGCATGCATCGGTTGGTGACTTGAGCGTACTTGTGAAAGCCATGTATCCCAGAATGCCTTTCGGCGGAACATAGCAGCAGAGAATAGACAAGGACGAGGCCTGTCTTATGTGCAGAGGCAGATCATTCCGAAGTTTTGGAGCTGTGACAGCGAAGGCACGATCTCCTCTGAGCTTCCGCTTGGTTTTAGGCACACTCAGGAGCAGCTGATCAGCTGACCTGAGAGAGAGAGCGAGCGGGTGAATATGGATGTAGAAGCTCAGAAAGGTAGGGCGATCTTGAAGTGTATGGGCAGCCAGTGGAGTGAGGCTAAAATGGGGGAAATGTGCTCAAATTTACGTGTGCCAGTGAAAAGACCTGCGGCAGCATTTTGTACCATCTGAAGATGGGCAATGGAGGACGCACTAACCCCCACATAAAGTGAATTACAGTAATCCAGCCGAGTAGTGACAAAGGCATGAATTACCATTTCAAAATGTTGCCTCGAAAGAATTGGCTTTATTTTGGTCAGCTGCCTCAATTGAAAAAAGCTTGATTTAACAACAGACCTGATCTGGTTGTCAAGCTTCAGATCAGAGTTGATTTTTAACCACCAGGTTTGTGATAGTGGGTTTTAAAAGTGGTTCCAAGCAGCCCAGATCTACATGGGGGGTCCCAGTGGTGCCACCAAACACCATCACTGTCTTTTTGTCATTGAAATTTAAAAAGTTCAGAGCCATCCAAGCCTTTATGTCATCAAAACACTCAAATAAAATTTTAAAAGAGTATGCATCGTTCTTTTTAATAGGCATGTAGATTTGACTGTCATCTGCATAGCAATGGAACGAGATGCCATACTTTCTACACTCATATCCATCAGTGATGTCACAAAGGTCAGACACGCCCCTCTTTGTCGTTCAGCTCCAGGAATCATCTCGGCGTCTCCGTACACTGGAGCCACTCACACCTTCTCCCCAGCCTTCACCCTCCAACCTGCAGGTGAGTCTCACCTTCATCATCACACCTGCTCTCTGTTAACAGGATGTGCTGGAGCATGATGGGAAATGTTCATCAGATAATCATGTGTTCATATATAAAAGGGGTAGTTCAGGGTTTGTTGTCAACTTAACTCTGATATAGAAGTGTCTCCTCTCCCTCCCTCCCTGTCTCTCTCCTCTCCCTCCCTCTCTCAGTGTCGTCTTCATATCCAGCTCTGACTCTCCCCACTCTACCTGCTGCAGCTCTGGCCTCTCTCTCTCTGCCCACAGCGTCCAGGCTCCACCTCCCGTCTCTCTCCACTGGACACTGTGTCCTGCTGGTCAGCAACCTGAACCCTGAGGTGAGCGCCCCCTGCTGAACTTTACATCACTGACACTCACACACAAAAGTGTGCAGTCATGTGACTATGTTCTCTCATGAAATCTTGTGACTCCTCCTCTCCAAAGATAATGAACCTTCTGATTGATCCCTCACCTGTTTTTGTTTTTCTTTCTTTACTCTGTTGCCATGGAAACGCCTGGGACCCTCCCACCTTTTCACCTTCTGTCTTTACAGAGAGTCACGCCACACTGCCTCTTTATTCTCTTCGGTATGTTGTCACTCAATCACTTGTTTATTTGTTCCTCTGCTCTGTCACATGATTGGACTGTATCTACCTGCAGCTCCGCCCCCTAACATCAGGTGACCTCTTGATTGACGGATGATCAATTAGTGTTTTTAGCTGGCGGGGGACACAGGAGCTGCTGGTCCTCTGCTGCCTTGTGTGGTCACTTTGTGTCACTGAGGTCAATCTGAACAAAGGATTTCAAACACTGAAGTGACAAAATCAGACATTTGAACTCAGTGATGGAGGCAGCAGAGGATCAACAACTCCTCTGTGTGTGCGTGTGTGTGTGTGTGTGTGTGTGTGTGAGTGATGTTAAAATCACTGGCTTTCTCTCTGACTTTATGACAGGTCTTAAATGAGTGTTAAATTAGTTTTAGTTAACTCTGCCCCCTGACCCAGCACGAGTGGGACCGACAGAACCAAGATATCAGAGTAGAACTAGAAGTTCAGAACTTCAGAACAACAACAAAGATCTGGTTCCAGATCAGACAATAAAACTGGACTGATGTGGATCTGGAACTGTGACTGTGTGTGTGGTTTTAATGAGAGAGTGTGTGTGTGTGTGTGTGTGTGTGTGTGGATGTAGGTGTTTATGGAGATGTGACCAGAGTGAAGATTCTGTTCAATAAGAAGGAGAACGCTCTGGTTCAGATGTCTGACAGCACACAGGCTCAGCTGGGTAACAACACCACAGACCACGCCCACTTTGATTTCACTTCAAATTCTTAATTTTCTGATTCAATTCTTCAGTTAATTTTTATTGTTTAGTTGCAGTTCTTCTCTTCTCATTTCTTCTTCTTCTTCTCATCAGCGATGAGTCACCTGAACGGTCAGCGTCTCTATGGAAACCCTATTCGTATCACATTGTCCAAACACACTAATGTGCAGCTTCCTCGAGAAGGACATGAGGACCAGGGTTTGACCAAAGACTACAGCAGCTCTCCACTGCACCGCTTCAAGAAACCAGGCTCCAAGAACTACTCCAACATCTACCCTCCATCTGCGACTCTACACCTGTCCAACATCCCGTAAGTCTGATTCTAACCCGGGTCTGTCTCCTGTCCCAGTCTGGTTCTGTCTCACGTCTGGTTCTGGTTCTGGTTCTATTTCAGCCCCTCTGCCGTAGAAGACGACCTCAGGAGACTCTTCTCCAGCTCAGGCTTCACAGTCAACGCCTTCAAGTTCTTCCAGTGAGTAACGGTCCAACGTTTACTTCTGGTAAAGGCGCTGTTGTTTGTTTGTTGTCGCTGGTTTGTTGTCGTTTGTCGTTCTTTGTTTTTTGTCATTGTTTGTTGTCTGTTTGTCTTTGTTTGTTTACATTGTTTGTCGTTGTTTGTTTACATTGTTTGTTGTCGCTTGTCTTTGTTTGTCGTTGTTTGTTTGTTGTCATTTGTCTTTGTTTGTTGTTGTTTGTTGTCGTTGTTTGTTGCCGTTGTTGGTTTGCCATTGTTTGTTGTTGTTTTTTGTCGTTATTTGTTGTCTGTTTGTCACTGTTGTTTGTTTACATTGTTTGTTGTTGTTGTTGTTTGTTAACATTGTTGTTGTTTGTTAACATTGTTGTTTGTCGTTGTTTGTTTACATTGTTTATTGTCATTTGTAACTGTTGTTTGTTTACGTTGTTTGTTGTTGTTTTTTGTCATTGTTTGTTTGTTTTCTGTTTGTCGTTGTTGTTTGTTTACATTGTTTGTCGTTGTTTGTTGTTGTCGTTTGTTTGTCGCTTTTGTTGTTGTTTGTCGCTGTTTGTTTACATTGTTTGTTGTTTAGTTTTGTCGTTGTTGTTTACATTGTTTATTGTCATTTGTCGTTGTTGTTTGTTTACATTGTTTGTCGTTGTTTGTTGTTGTTTTTGTCATTGTTGTCCGTTTGTCGTTGTTTGTGTCTGTTTGTCGTTGTTTGTTTACATTGTTTGTTGTCGTTGTTGTTTGTTTACATTGTTTGTCGTTGTTTGTTGTCGTTTGTCTTTGTGGTTGTTTTTTGTGTTTGTTTGTTCGTTGTTTGTTTTCGTTGTTGTTGTTTTTGTGACCACAGTCAAGAACCTGTTCTGGTCCGTTTTTTAGGAAGGACCATAAAATGGCTCTGATCCAGATGGGTTCTGTGGATGAGTCCATCGAGTCCCTGATCCAGTTCCACAACCACGACCTGGGGGAAAACCACCATCTAAGAGTCTCCTTCTCCAAGTCCTCCATTTGACTGGACCAGACCGGACTAGACCAGTCTAGTCCAGACCGGACCAATCGTGTCACCACACTCCCATCATTCCAGACCAGCATCAACTCTGCTGTGATGTCACTTCCTGCTTTAAGCTGAAAACAGGAAGACATCAGGAAACGGATTCAGATTGTACTTCCTGTTCCCTCACTGTATTAAAAGGATAGTTCAGGTGTCCTTCAGTAATTTTCATTTAGATTTATCTCAGTGACACAGACTCACCACACGAGGCAGCAGTGGACCAGCAGCTGCCACTCAAAACACCTGAACTATCCCTTTAATCTCAAGAGTTATTTATTTTAAATCTTCTTTGATCATCATGACCTTTGCCCTCTGAACTGGGCGGCCTTGGCCTTCACTTGACCACTGTGCCTTAGACTGGACCCATGTCCCATCATGCATCTGTGTAATGTCATGTGATTCACAGGTGAGATCACAGGTGTGAATCATTTTTATCTCTTGACTGTTTTTTAGATTCTTGTTTTTTTTCATATTTCCTTACGTTTGCTTTGTAAGCGATATTTTTATGTAAATGATTTATTGTAGCATTATGTTAATCATTCCTGAGCTGTGATTGGTTATTGTGTTGTGGGCGTGTCTGCTCTACTGCGTTTACAATGTGCGGATGATTTTTTTTTTTGTTTAATCACATTTGTGCGTTGCGACATTCGTTGGTTTCTACGATGGTTTTATTTATACGTTTGTTTTTCACGACAGCTGAAACCAAAAACAAACGAGATGTGCTGAGTCGCTGTCATTAAATCAGCTGAGTCATTAAATCCTCTTCACTCGGAGACCATGAGGTTTTATTACGTAAACATTCCAGACGCTCACAATGCACTGCTCGTCAGTTTTTAAAGGTCACAGTCCTGGAGACTGAAGCTGGACACATGAATGGAGACTGTATCATTAAGAGGACACTGGGTTACCATGGTACACACGGTTACAGCCGATGGTCACATGAATTCTCCAACGTTACTGAAGTTTAGTTTTAAAAAAAATGTCCCAGGGTCTTGAATGCACCACAAGTCCTCAGGTGAGACGGGGAGGAGTTTGTATCACAGGTGATGAAATGTGTGTGATGATTCTGAGCCTTAAAAAAAGAGAATAAACATGTTTTTATGGCAATGACCACTTCCTGTTTCCTGTGTGTTTGTGGTTAGCTGCAGCTAATGCCAACAGGGTTTACTGTACTGTGGCATTTGCTGTGGCTAGGTTTTATTTATTTTTTTTCTACTTCCTGTTGACAAACATCTGGACGTTCACTCGTGTGATTGCAGCTTCTCAGCAGCAGGTGGCGCCTGTCATCTGTCTCCATCATGCGTTGCACGATCACAACCAGCAGGTGGCAGCAGAGACTGTACAGAGTTTGTTAGGGACAGAGTACGTCTCACTGATACTGGACACCTGTCTTTTAAGCAGACAGCGCCTCCTGCTGCTGACAACCTGCAGTGATTTACTGCACAAAAGACTCCGCCCAGCAGGAAGCACCGCCCACCCGCGCTGAGCCGGTAACTACATCAAACAACATCCCGCTGCTGCTTCAACTAAACTTTGACTCAGATTCAGATTCTGTTCTTTGTTTGTCTGATCCTCAAATACCCGAGACCCGAACCCAGAGGAAGACCAGCTCCGGGTGCGTACTGACGATCAGATCCAGGACTCTGCTCTGCAGGATACAGCTCACAGTCACACTGGATCCACAAAGACCAAAGTCCCAGCAGAGTCTGATCCCGGTTCCAGCAGGACGCGCGTGGACGGACTCACTGAGCGCGTGCTCACGGTTCTGCAGCGTCTCTGACCAGGTCCTGGTCCTGGTCTCTGTCCTGATATAGCTCTGACAGGCGCGATGAGACTTCGGCTTCGGTTCTGATGGACGCAGTGATGAAGAGGAAAAATAAAAGTTTCCAGATTATCATTGATTATCGATCCCGCCCGTGGACAAACAAATTTAACAGATCCATGTTCTCCTGAAAAAACCCGACTACTGGATGGTTCTGGTCTCAGCGCGGATGTTCGCCGCACCGCCGCACCTCGTGCTCCTCCTCGCGCTTAGTCTCTGCTCCGCGGTCACTGATGAGGTCAATTCTGACCGGTACGAGGTTTACTGGAACTCTACCAACCCCAGGTGAGTGTGTGTGTGTGTGTGTGTGTGAGAGAGAGAGACAGAGAGATAGAGAGAGACAGACAGACAGACAGACAGAGAGAGAGATATTAAAGACAAAAATCAGTTTGATGAAGTAAGTGATGCAGGCTCTCTCTGAGGTCAACAGCTTTGACCTTTGACCTCAGCTGTCACGTTCCTGTCACTCACTCATCCTCTCCTCTCATTGGTCATATGCAAATATTTGTGGATATTAAAAAAAAAAGAAGAAAAAAAAAAGAACACACACACTGTCTCTCTGTGTCTCTGGGTCTTCTGGGTTCATGCTCTCTGTCTGCATCTGTCTCTGTGTTCTCATGCTGTCTCTGTGTATTCCCAGTTCTATGCTCTTCTGCTCATTTGTCTCTTCTCGCCTTCTGTCTCTTCTGCCTTCAGCCCCTTCATCTTCTGCTCCTGTGTTCCCAGCAGCTGCTCTGCCTTCTGTCTCATGCTTCTGTCTCTGTGTCTCTTCTTCGCCTTTCTGTCTCTGTGTTTCTAAGCGCTTTCTGTCTCTGTGTCTCTTTCGCCTTCTGTTTTTGCCTCTGTCTCTGTGTCTCTGCTTCTGTCTCTGTGTCTTCTGTCTCTTTGTCTCTTCTCGGCCCTTGTCTCTGTGTCTCAGCATGCTCTGCCTTCTGTCTCTGTGTTTCTGCGCCTTTCTGTCTCTGTGTCTCTCTCTCTGCCTTCTGCCCCTGTGTGTGTCTCTTCGCCTCTGTCTCTGTGTTTCAAGGCCTTCTCTGTTTCTGTGTGTCTTCTGTCTTCTGTCTCTGTGTCTTCTGTCTCTGTGTCTTCTGTCTCTTTGTCTCTTCTCTGGTCTCTGTGTCTCAGCAGCTGCTCTTCGCCTTTCTGTCTCTGCATCTTCTGTCTCTGTGTCTCTGTGTCTCTTCGTCTTCTGTCTCTGTGTCTTCTGTCTTTCTTTAACCCTTTTATTCTCTGGAGAATTTTCCATAATCTGTATTAAACAGCGCCACCATCTGCATAATCCCATTAACTGTGGACACCAGGAGGCGGGGACTTGAACCGGTGGCGGTGGGGTTTAAACTAGAAGAAAGACTGAAGGAGAAAAAGGCAGATGTAGTTTGTGAATGTATGAATGAATGAAAAGATGAGGAGATGAAGTTTGTCGATGACAGAGATTTTCCTCTCTCCACCCCCTGCCCCTCAACCACGCCCACACAGGTTTCATGGTGTTGTGAAGCTTGTGTTTGTGGTCGTTGTCGTGAGTTTGTCCGTGTGAGTCAGTCAGGACTGAAACACACACGTCACAATTACATCAACACAGTATATTATAAATCATTGTTATCGACCATGACACGAAACATGGCTTGTTGGTTTATTTTATTAGGACATTGTGCTCGTCCAAGGAAGACGAAGAGAAGTGAGTGTCTGAGAAACTTAGAGACAAAAAGAACAAGTGGACGCAGCAAAATTCACCAAAATTCCACCTCAGTCATCATCATCAGAAGAGCAGAGGCCGTCCCAGTGAGTGAAGGGGGGGTGGAGTGGTACACAGCTTTAATGTGCAAGTAGATATTCAGGAGGAGGAGAGAGTAGGTGTGTGTGTGTGTGTGTGTGTGTGTGAAAACTGCCTTTACAGCCTTTGTTTTCAAATAATGCTAAACTTAAAGTAAACTTGGTCTTGTGTTATTTTAGCTTGCTGTAAAGTTTGCAGGTGTTAGAGCTTACAGTTATTATTATCATGTAATATTAGTCGGGCTGCGACGATTATTAATCGATGACTGGATTAATCACCAACTATTTCGATAATCGATCAAATGGTTTAGAAGTTGTTGTTTTTTTAAATTAATACAAGCTTTGTGATTTTTCAGCTTCTTAAATATGAATATTTTCTGTTTTCTTTGCTCCATTTGACAAAAAAAAATCATTAAAACTGAAAAGACGTTTGAGAACATCCTGATTGCCAGGTTTGTTAAACACTGAAAAGTCATCTGTAGCAGTGTTTCTTTGACAACCACTTTCACTTCACTATCACTGTGGCCAGAAAGTCTCTGCGAGAGATGTTCCGATTTTTTCCCTTTTTTCCCTCCCGATACCGATTCCGATACTTGTGCTGTGGGTATTGGCCGATACAGAGTACCGATACCAGTGTGTTATAAAAAAAATCATACTACCCCTGCATGACTGTGATATGATTATCATTGGTGGTAAGGTTTGGCTCAGGTTAAACCCTCTGTAAAACATGAACGAATACAGCAAATGGACACCATTTATTTTTGCCATTGATATATTATTTCATTCTTCAGCTTGTACGTTTGTTTTGACTCTGGTCCAAACACTGCAGCACTGGCAGAGCTTCATGTTTCCATGACAACTGACTGAGAAAGGAAGTGCGCGACATAATATTTACATGACTCCAGATTGTTAAAATGAGTCTCTGAAGTAACGCTAAACTTTAAAAACAGAGGCATACATACGCAGGACACAGGTACGCTGGTTTCCGTTTAACCCCCGAGATGATGAGCTAATGTTAGCGCCTTGTCTACAGGTGTCAGGTGATCAGTTCTTCTTCTTCACACCTCTAAAACAGCACAGTGCAACTGTTTCAAGAGCGGCGAAGAAGAACCGTGTCAGAGCTCTAATAAGTTACGAGGTATCGGATCAGCAGAAGAATGCAAAGGTTTGGTGATGTCAGTGAGTCACAGGCTTGATGCAGGTATTGAAAGCAAAGGATTTGCAACTAAATATGAGTCTTATTCACTTTAATCCTTTTTAAGTCTGTTCCAATACTTTTGCTCAGCTAAAAATGTTGTGTTCCGTTTCAAATAATGCTATCTTCTAAATGTGTAGTAGATCCACATGTAAATACCTGCAAATAGAAGCTGAAATGTTCATCTTTTGATGTCAAACACAAATGTTTTCAGTCTACGCCAAAAACAAAAGAATTGGCCTCATTGTTCCAATACTACAGGAGGGCACTGTAAATAATCAAGGCCAGTCCAGCCCTGCTGTCAGCCACTGTAGTTAGCAGACGCTAGTAACTGTTAGATCTTTAACTGTGGTCAGATATTCTGCTAATGTGTATTCACGGTTTAATGCCAGGTAACATTCTAGTTTGCTTTGAGTTTTTGTTGACTTTTCCTAGTAGGTGATATGATTTTCCTTTTGTTTAGTGATCATTTGGTTGGGCCAGATATTTTGGGGGTTGTTTTGAGGCAGGCGAGGGTTGGTGGTGGTCAGCCTCCAGAGCAGCTGGCTGAGGGCACTCCTCTCTATGTTGTTCTCTTGGCTTTGCAAGGCTTGGTGGTGATATGAGGCGGGGTCAGTAGTTTGGAGGTGTTTATAGAATGATATGGCTCTCTTCTGGATGTCAATAAGGAGCGGGAACTGGCCCAGTTCAGCTCTGCATGCATTATTTAGTGTTTTTCTCAGGACTCTAAGAATGTATTTGCAGAATTCAGTGTGGAAGGTTTCAATTTGATGTTTGTCCCAATTAGATGTTCCTTCTCTCTCTGGATGATTGACAGGACAAAGGACAAAAGATGACCTGGGGGTCACGTGTCCTACATGAGGGGAGGGGGCGGGGTCAGTTTGTGAGACAATCTGACAGAAAACACAAAGGGGCAGAGCAAAGGGGGCGGGGCAGGTCAATGTGAGGGGCTGGTGGAGGGGCGGAGTAAATATGATTGACACTTAGGAGGACGTCATGAGGAGAGACGACGTCCATCCCACTTTGGATGGAGCAGCTCTCTTATCGAGCAGCTTAGGACATTTTATTAGAAACCCATGACAATCCAGAGTTGAGACCAGGACACAGAGTTGCAGTCTTTCATGCTTCTCTGTGCTTCTTTTTGAGCAGTCACCTATTAAAAACCCCATAGAGACTGTGTCTGTCCCTCGACCTACTAAAGTAAAAACTAAAGTAAATAAAATCAATAACAAACAGAGGAGGAGTTACACATTCTAACTTAATAAAGATTAATACCAACAATAAAATAGTCAAATAATACCACTTTTAAATGTGGACTATTATATATAAGGTCACTCTCCTCAAAATCTGTTTTAATAAATGATCTCATTTCTGACAATCGTATTGATTTATTTTGTGTAACTGAAACTTGGTTACATGAAGAAGATTACGTTAGTCTAAATGAATCAACTCCACCCACTCATGCTAATACCCATATTAGCATACATAGGAGGTGTAGCAGCCATTTTTAATACTAGATTATTAATCAATCCCAAGCCCAAACCAGGATATTCATTATAGACTGTGTTGCCCCTGAAAAGAAAGTGGTGAATCAGATGAGACGAGCACCATGGTTTAACTCCAATACTCGTGCTCTTAAACAGGCGTTACGTAGATTAGAACAAAAATGGCGTTCCAATAACCTAGAGGAACTTCATATACCCTCGAAAGATGGTTTTGTAGTTTACAAAAAAGCTTATTATTCTTCTCTAATTGAAGAAAATAAGAATAATCATAGGTTTCTTTTCAGCACTGTAGCCAGGCTGACACAGAGCCACAGCTCCACTGAACCATCTTTTCCTTTAACACTGAGCAGTGATGACTTTATCAACGTCTTTGTGAATAAAATAACATCAGTTAGAGAAAAAATGGATCATCTCCTCCCTCATATTAGGACTGACTCATCTTCTATCACAAGAGCTTTAGAAGCACCAGGTGCACAGTTAGACAGTTTCTCCCCTATAGATCTCCCTGAGTTAACATCATTAGTTTCATCATCCTGTCAGTTAGATCCTATCCCCACCAAACTGTTTAAAGATGTGTTTCCTTTAATTAACAACTCTATATTAACTCAAATTAATCTATCCTTATTAACTGGATATGTGCCCCAAACGTTTAAAATAGCAGTTATTAAACCCCTTCTCAAAAAAGCGACCTTTGACTCAGATATTTTAGCTAATTACTGACCTATATCTGATCTTCCCTTTGTTTCTAAAGACTTAGTTAAAGTTAGTAACGATCTTCTCTTGGCCTCAGATAATGGTCTAGTTTCTTTACTTGTCCTGTTAGATCTTAGTGCTGCATTTGACACCATTGATCATGATATTCTACTGCAGAGATTGGAGCAGACTCTTGGGATCACAGGTGCTGCCCTCTGCTGGTTTAAATCATACTTATCTGATAGATTCCAGTGTGTTCATGTTAATGATAAAGCCTCATTACAAACACAAGTTAATTGTGGAGTTCCTCAAGGCTCAGTGCTTGGGCCTATACTTTTTACCTTATATATGTTTCCTCTAGGGAACATTATTAGAAAGCACAACATACACTTTCATTGTTATGCAGATGACACACAGCTATATTTATCAATGAGGCCGGATGAAATAAATCAGGTTGTTCAACTCCAGGAATGTCTCAGAGACATTAAGTCCTGGATGACCTTTAACTTTCTACTTTTAAACTTTTCTAATCGGCCCTAAATACCTCAGAGAAAAACTTTCTGACCACATTGTTACTTTAGATGACATCACCCTGGCTTCCAGTTCCACTGTGAGGAACCTTGGAGTTACTTTTGACCAGGAAATGTCATTTGATTCACACATAAAACTCTTTTCCAGAACAGCCTTCTTCCACCTGCGGAACATTATGAAAATTAGAAACATTCTGTCCTTACAGGATTCTGAAAAACTAGTTCATGCTTTTGTTACATCTAGATTAGATTACTGTAACTCAGGATTATCAGGATGTGCCAACAAGTCTGTTAGAATCCTTCTGTTCATTCAAAATGCTGCAGCAGGAGTTCTGACAGGAGCTAGAAAGAGAGACCATATAACTCCAGTGTTAGCTTCTCTACACTGGCTCCCCGTACAGTTTAGAATTCAATTTAAAATCCTCCTCCTCACGTACAAAGCACTTAATGGTCAGGCCCCTTCATACCTGAAAGACCTAGTCTTACCCTATCACCCTAATAGACCACTTATCTCTGAGCCTGGTTCTGTCAGATTTCTTCCTGTTAAGAGGGAGTTTTTTCTCTCCACTGATGCCTAGTGCTTGCTCATTGTGGCTCTGCACATCTCAGGGCTCTGCACACAGACAGACAACAGAGCAAAGAAACCCAACAGTTCACACAATGAACACACACCAGGGGGCAGTGGAGAGAAAAAAAACTCCCTTTTAACAGAAGAAGACATCTCTGACAGAACCAGACTCAAACATGTGCAGCATCTGCCTCAACCGGTTGGGGTGAAAGGAAAAATGGGGGATAGAGGAGAGGTGAAGTTTATACAGGACAGTTAGATCATGAAGTGCTTTGATTTTAAATTGAATTCTAAAGTGTGGGTGGAGCCAGTGTAGAGAAGCTAACACTGGAGTGATATGGTCTCTCTTTCGTTCCTGTCAGAACTCGTGCTGCAGCATTTTGAATGAACTGAAGGGTTTTAACAGACTTGTTGGAACATCCTGCAGGTGGAAGAACCCTGTTCTGGAAATGAGTTTTATGTGTGAATTAAATGATAACGCCAAGGTTCCTCACAGTGGAACTGGAAGCCATGGTGATGTCATCTAAAGTGACAATGTGGTCAGAAAGTTTTTCTCTGAGGTGTTTAAGATTCCTGGAGTTGAACAACCTGATTTATTTCATCCGGCCTCATGATAAATAAAGCATAAGGTCAAAAGTATAGGCCCAAGCACTGAGCCCTGTGGAACTCCACAAATAACTTTTGTTTGTAATGAGGCATTATCATTAACATGAACACACTGGAATAAATATGATTTAAACCAGCAGAGGGCGGCACCTGTGATCCCAAGAGTCTGCTCCAGTCTCTGCAGTAGAATATTATGATCAGTGGAGTCTAATGCAGCACTAACATCTAACAGGAACTAATGATGTTAACTCAGGGAGACACTGTCCAACTGTGCACCTGCTGCTTCTGAAGCTCATCTGCTAAAACATGTGTCAGTGCCATGTTTACACAAACAAGTCAATTGAATTGAATGATGACATGCGGCTCACTGAGTATCTGTCTGTCTGTCTCTCATTGAATGTCTGTCTCTCACTGAGTGTCTCACTGAGTGTCTGTCTCTCACTGAGTGTCTCTCTGTGTCTCTGTCTTTCTCAGGTTCTCTGGTGGTGAGTACACGGTGGAGGTGACCATCAATGATTACCTGGTCATCTACTGTCCTCACTATGAGGGGGTGGGGTCAGCAGAGCGTATGGAGGGGGCGGAGTCAGCAGAGCATATGGAGCAGTACGTGTTGTACATGGTGAACTACGACGGTTTCATGACGTGCGATTATCGCAGGAATGGATTCAAACGCTGGGAATGTAACCGCCCACTCAACGTCAACGGACCAATCAGGTTCTCCGAGAAATTCCAGCTGTTTACACCATTTAGTCTGGGCTTTGAATTTAGACCAGGACACGAGTACTACTACATTTGTGAGTATTACAACTAATGCTATTACATCTGTGAGTGCTACTACTAATACTACTACATCTGTGAGTACCACTACTAATACTACTACATCTTTGAGTACTACTACTAATACTACTACATCTGTGAGTCCCACTACTATTACTACTACATCAGTGAGTTCTACTACTAATACTACTACATCTGTGAATCTGTGGGTACTACTACTACTAATACTACTACATCAGTGAGTTCTACTACTAATACTACTACATCTAAATCTGTGGGTACTACTACTACTAATACTACTACATCTGTGAGTACTACTACTAATACTACTACATCTGTGGGTATTACTACTAATACTGCTACATCTAGAAAGTACTACTACTAATACTACTACATCTGTTGGTATTACTACTAATACTGCTACATCTGTGAGTACTACTACTAATACTACTACATCTGTGGGTGGCTACTTACTAATACTGCTACTTCTGTGAGTACTACTACTAATACTACTACATCTGTGAGTACTATTACTAATACTACTACGTCTGTGAGTATTACTACTAATACTGCTACATCTGTGAGTACTACTACTCTTCATCTGTAAGTATTACTACTAATACTACTACCTCTGTGAGTACTACTACTAATACTACTACATCTGTAAGTACTATTACTATTATTGCTACATCTGTGAGTACTACTGCTAATACTGCTACATCTGTGAGTACTACTGCTAATACTGCTACATCTGTGAGTACCACTACTAATATTACTACATCTGTGAGTACTACTACTAATACTACTTACTACTATATTACTACATCTGTGAGTACTACTACTAATACTACTACATCTGTGAGTATTACTACTAATACTGCTACATCTATGAGTACTACTACTAATACTACTACATCTGTAGTACATCTGTGAGCACTATTACTAATACTACTACATCTGTGAGTACTACTCTTCATCTGTAAGTATTACTACTAATACTACTACCTATGTGAGAACTACTACTATTACTGCTACATCTGTGAGTACCACTACTAATACTAGTACATCTGTGAGTACTACTTTTAATACTGCTACATCTACTAATACTACTACCTCTGAGTACTACTGCTACATCTGTGAGTACCACTACTAATACTAGTACATCTGTGAGTACTACTTTTCATACTGCTACATCTGTGAGTATTACTACTAATACTGCTACATCTTTGAGTACTGCTACTAATACTGCTACATCTGTGAGTATTACTACTTATACTACTACATCTGTGTGCTACTACTAATACTACTACATCTGTGAGTATTACTACCAATACTGCTACATCTGTGAGTACTACTACTAATACTAGTACATCTGTGAATATTACTACTAATACTACTACATCTGTAGTCATTGATTCATGTTTTTTTGTCTCAGCGTCGTCTCGTCCGAACTTCACAGAAAAACGATGTTTGAAGCTTCGAGTTTACGTCAAACCAAACAGTGAGTAAATGTTATTCATGATGTTTTTGTTGTTAATTTGCCCACCGAGTGACCATTTGTTGTTGTTGATGTATAATATTTATAATACTGTGATGATGTCACTGATGACATAATGTGTGTTTCAGACGATTCTGTATATGAATCTGCTGAGTCATTCATCACCGATGACATCAGTGGTGGTGTCCCCGCTCTCCCTCGCCTCTCTCTTCTCTTCACACTGTCGCTCGCCCTCCTACCCCTCATCCTCTTGCCATTGCTCTGACCTCTGACCTTCACCTGCTCAGCCAGTCAGGAGGCAGCGTGTCAACATTGCAGAGACTACGGAGGCCTGGGAGGACCGAAACATGACTCAGCAAAGCCCGGGAGGACTCATCGAATATTTCCTCAATGAAACAACAAATGAATTTTGACTGAAGTAAAACCAAAACAAATGAACATGAGTTAGTTCATATCTCTTCTTCATAAACAACCTGAAAACGTGAACATTGAACTAAAAATTGAATCAATTAAAGAGATAGTACAGGTTTTCTAAAGCTGTGCTGTGAGCTCCCCCTGCTGCTGAGAACATGTTTTACTTTTGTGCTCAGTGAAAGCACAAAAAAAATATTTTATCCACTTAATAAAAGAATTATAAAATCTACATGTTCAGGTTTTTATTTTACTGTTAAACTGAAGTTTGTTAACCACTCACGCTCCCACACCAAAGTCCATAGAGAAAACTAGTGATTTTAACATCACAGCACACAGGAGTTGTTCATCCACTGCTGCCTCCATCACTAAGTTCATATGTCTTATTTTGTTACTTTGGCATTCAAAATATTTAATTTAGACATAACACTGACACAAAGTGTGACCACACGAGGCAGCAGTAGATCAGCAGCTCTTGTGTCCCTGCAAGCTTAAATCACTGATTTTCTCTATGAGGTTTGGTATGGGAAAATACATTTTCCTGTGGTTTTTGGTTGTGGCTTGTACCTCAGTGCATTCTGGTCCTTGTAGTCCAGTGTGTTCTGGTTCAGTGAATGAGTTAAAGACTCTTCTTCGTTGGTTTATGTGTGGAATCTGTGAAAAACTATTAAAATAGTTGTGGCGGATGTTTACTCAGTGGGAGTGAGACCTAAAAACATGTTTTTGTTTAATATATTATTGGATGTTTATAAAGTTTTATGTTGTATCTGATTGGCTGATGAGTTACAAGGGGTCAGAGGTCAAGGAGCCTCGTTCTCTTTGATATACATACATATTATATGTATAACTTATATATGTACATACATATATATGTATGTCTGTGATCACTGACACCTACTGTCTGCTGCTGGTACTACACTCTGACACCTACTGTCCGCTGCTGGTACTACACTTTCAGGTGTAACTTTTTAGGGAATACTTCTTAAGAAAAACGTACACATTTAATGCTGAGACTTTTATTTTGGAAGTTTCAGTGATGTCACTTCCACTCAAACACAAGCCTTGTACTTCTATTTCTGTCTTTATTAAGTGCTAACAAACATTCAGGAACAGTGCTGAAAAACATTAATGTATTAATTGATCAGGGTGATCACCATGGTAACAGAAGCTCATTCCTGCTAAAATAAACATTAAAAACATAAAGTGTTTATTTTTACGGTAGGTTTCAGCAGAACTGAGCTTCCAACAGACAAACTGAGGTCATGAAATTAATTTGCCTACACACACATCACTACTGATGACAACAGACAGCAAATACAGTCGCACCAGTGGTTTCTATGACAACTAACATTTGAAACCTCAGATTCCAGGTCCTGAACTCACATGTGATTAGAGATTCACCTGAGCTCTGAGTCACTACCATAGTCCACGTTAAATCCACATCAACCAGGTGAGTCCAGGAAATCCCAGAATGCCCTGGTCCTCGTTAACCAGGTGAGTCCAGGTGGACCTGAAGTGTAGCTGAAGGCTGGAGGTCCACCTGCATGTAGACTTTCTCCACCTGGTCCCAGATAAACCAGTTATATAAAGTTTCCATAAGTGCTGTGAATCCTAATCAATCAGTTGATTGGTTTGTGAGATCACCACCTGGTGGCGCTCACTCCTGTTTCCTGTACAAACACGAACATCCTCACGTTCATGACGATGTGATGTTTCCCAGCGACGCCACGGTCGTCTCCCTGGGCGAGTACTCTAGTTCCTCCTTGTTGGGGTGGGAGGAGTTATCGGACCTGCTGCGGCTGAACTCGGCGCCCATGATGGGCCCAGGGAACTTGGCGTTGGCTCGGATGCAGGAGGTGCAGCACAGCAGAGTCTTGAGGAATGCGCAGCGCATCTCATTGCTGGTCAGTGTGTAGATGAGTGGGTTCATGGCGGAGTTGAGGACGGCGAGCGCCAGGAACCACTCTGCCTTGTAGAGGATGGCACAGCTCAGGGTCTCGCAGGCGACATCCAGCAGCAGGAGGACAAAGAGTGGCGCCCAGCAGGCGATGAAGCAGCTCAGGACGATGATGACAGTCTTCAGCAGCGCTAGAGACTTCTCTGAACTCTTGCTGTTGGCGCTGGAGCTGCTGCGTCCATTGGTCACTTTGCGGAAAACAAGTTTTTGGCTGCGCGTTCGTACCAGTGCGTAGATACGGGCGTAGAGGACCACGATGGCCATGAGGATGATGCTGAAGACGGTGGTGCAGAACAGGATGTAGGTCTTGTGGTAGAGCGGCAGCACGGTGGAGCACTGCATCATGTTCTGGATGCAGTTCCAGCCCATCACTGGCAGACCACCCAGCACCGCCGCGATCATCCACACAGTGCTGATGAGCAGAAAGACGCGGCAGGTATTGCCGTTATTGTGCAGCTTCATCTTCAGCATGGTCAGGTGGCGCTCGATGGCGATGGCCAGCAGGCTGAAGACGGACGCTGCCAGAGCCACAAACATGCTGCCCTCCCTGATAAACCACTGCGTTGGCGTCAGCTTGTAGGTGTTGGCGCCCGACAGCAGGATGTTGGCGGTGTAAACGATACCTGCGAGCAGGTCGGACAGAGCCAGGTTCCCAATGAAGTAGTACATGGGCTTGTGGAACTTCTTGGTTCTCCAAATGGTGGTCAGGACCAGGATGTTCTCCAGGATGATGAAGCAGCACACAATGATGAAAACCACAGAGTCGGCCTTCAGACCCGAGTCCTGTTCTGTCTTTCGGAACTTGCCAGTGTAATTGTAGTGTTTGGCAATCAGGTCGGAGTAGGTGGGCTCAGCCATGGCCCGCAGCTGAGGCAGGTGTCCAGCAGGGGGTGCTGCTTCCTCAAACTTCAGTCCTTCATGTCAGGTCAGAACTGTGAAGAGGGAGAGAGAGAGTCCTGCTGCTGGTCCAGGACATGGTCCTGCAGGGAGACACAATACAAACTGCTCTGAGATAACTTTAAATCTGCCGAGTCATGTTTTAACAGATGAGACAAACAGCTGCTGATCAAACACAATCAAATCATCATTAATGTGAACTGAGATCAGCTGATCACGTAAATACTATAAACACATATGTTCATATTTATTTCATTATTATAAAACGTTAAAGTGATAAAAGTCACTTGAGATTAGCTGATTCTCTGAAATATCATGATTTAACGTCCAAGCACTTACCCTACCCTGAGCCCTGCACTCTACCTAACCCTAACTAACCCTGTCATCAGTCCACTGTTCTTCACAAGACTTCTTCTCTGGAGCTTTTTCCTTGATTTGGATAAAAACGTCTGCTAAATACTTAAATGTTAAATGTCTTTACCTTTAGACGGAGAGAGAAGAAAAACGTCCGACAGCTGAGAGACACAGAGGCACACTGAAGAGAAAGAGAGAGAGAGAGAACAGAGAGAGAGAGAACAGAGAGAGCACACCAACGAGAGAGAACAGAGACATTGAAGAGAGAGAGAGCAGAGAGAGAGAGACACTGAACACACACACACACACACACACACATACACACACAGTGCATCTTCCTTGTTAAATAAAGTAACAAACATGTATCACATATAGTAACATATGTTAGCATATAAACATAAATAATGAAGTCAGCTTCTAGTTCACTGCTCAGATGAATCAGGAGGGTGAGAGGGTGAAGGGGTTTGTGGGTAACAAAGACCTCTTTCCTCTGAGCCTCCACATAACTGAGTGTCTCCATGACGACGACTGGAGGGAAACACATTCAAAGAGCCAAAGACCCAAAACTACAGATTGTAACCTTGTAACAAACTGCAGAATGTAACTTTGTAACACACTATAGACTGTAACTTTGTAACAAACTACAGACTGTGTAACAAACTACAGACTGTAACTTTGTAACAAACTACAGACTGTGTAACAAACTACAGACTGTAACTGTGTGACAAACTACAGACTGTACTGTAACTTTGTAACAAACTACAGACTGTAACTGTGTAACAAACTACAGACTGTAACTGTGTAACAAACTACAGACTGTAACAACTACTGTAACTTTTTGTAACAAACTACAGACTGTAACTTTGTAACAAACTACAGACTGTAACTGTGTAACACACTACAGACTGTAACTTTGCAACAAACTACAGACTGTGTAACGCACTACAGACTGTAACTTTGTAATAAACTACAGACTGTAACTGTGTAATGCACTACAGACTAACTTTGCAACAAACTACAGACTGTGTAACAAACTACAGACTGTAACTTTGTAACAAACTACAGACTGTAACTGTAACAAACTACAGACTGTAACTAAAACCATAGACTGTAACTTTGTAACAAACTACAGACTGTAACTGTGTAACAAACTACAGACCATACAGACTGTAACAAACTACAGACTAACTGTAACAAACTACAGACTGTAACTTTGTAACAAACTACAGACTGTAACAGTGTAACAAACTACAGACTGTAACTTTGCCACAAACTACAGATGGTAACTTTGTAACAAACTACAAACTGTGTAAGAAACTACAGACTGTGTAACAAACTACAGACTGTAACTTTGTAATAAACTACAGGCTGTAACTTTGTAATGAACTACAGGCTGTACCTTTGCAACAAACTACGGACTGTGTACCAAACTACAGACTGTAACTTTGTAACAAACTACAGACTGTAACTGTGTAACAAACTTTAGACTGCGTAACAAACTACAGGCTGTAACTGTAACAAACTACAGACTGTAACTGTGTAACAAACTACAGACTCTAACTGTTTAACAAACTACAGACTCTAACTTTGTAACAACCTACAGACTCTAACTTTGTAACAAACAAGACTCTAACTTTGTAACAAACTAGACTCTAACTTTGTAACAAACTACAGACTCTAACTTTGTTACTCTGTAGTTGTGTGTGTGTGTGTTTGTGTGTGCGTGTGTGTGTTTGTGTACAGGTATTACTGATGCTGTGGGGACCTAAACCTGTTTACACAGTCACATTATGGGGACTTGTCTTCCTTGTGGGGACAAAAATCAAGTTCCCACAACGTAAATGACTACATTTTAAGGTGAAGATATGTTTTAAGGTTAGGTTGAGGTTAGGGTTAGGGTTCGGGTTAGGCCAGTAGTAATTGGGGTTAATGTTCCAGGAAATAAATTTAAGTCAATGCAATGTCCCCTCAAGTCATGAATGTCGAACTTGTGAGTG
Organism: Solea senegalensis; assembly: GCF_019176455.1. Taxonomy (NCBI): domain Eukaryota; kingdom Metazoa; phylum Chordata; class Actinopteri; order Pleuronectiformes; family Soleidae; genus Solea; species Solea senegalensis. Next base: position 23,293,958 of record NC_058034.1, read on the forward strand.
TGCGTGTGTGTGTGTGAACAGTTAACTCAGATGAAGCTCATTCTCTGGTTCACTGAAGCCAAACAAACTGAAACACTGCAACAAAAGGCCCCTCCCCCTCCACTTCATCACCTCTAACCCCTCCCCCATCCTCATCCCCCTTTTCCTCCACCTCCCCCAAAAAGGAGAGGAGTCCATTATATAATCACCAACCTTAAAGAGAGAGAGAGAGTGTGTGCATGCGTGTGTGTTCGCAGTAGCTTGTTTACCACTACAAGGGGCGATCGAGGGAAGAGAGTGAACAGAGAGAGAGAAGGAAACGTTTTTCCCACAAACTCATTCACAAGAGAAGCTGCTTTCACACGCCGAGCTGCTGAGAGGCGTTACCATGGCAACCAGGAGAGAGACAGAGAGACAGATAATGTGTGACTGACATCATGAGAAGCTGCATTTAAATATGTAAATAAACCATTTATATAGAAATGATCACGTTTTTTATTCTCTTTATTCTAAAACAACTGTCCATAATCACAACTCACAGAAATGTGCAATAACCACAACAAAAACTCATAAAAACATGTGCAATAAAACCTTAGGCAATATGGGGTAGCTGTAGGTGTGTATGTATACATGTATATGTATATGTGTGTACGTATGTATGTGTATATATATATATGTATATATGTATACATATATAGCATAGGTCACTTTTATCTTATATTTTATTGTACTTTTTTTATTCTATATTTTATTTTACATTTTTATTCTATATTTTATTCTATGTTTTATGGTGTTTGGTGCCTGGGGTGTTTCTCTTTCCGGTCTCCTGTAAAGTGTGTCTCTAATTTTAACAGTGCTGTGTGTGGATGTTGGAGAGGGAACCTCCCAAAGAGATTAATAATGTCGTCTGTCTGTCTGTCTGTTATATGTATGTCTTACTGTCAGTCACGTGATTATCTGTGAATCATACTCTGAAAAAAGTGGATTAAATATAAATTCAACTTTTTCAAATCAAGCCAAACACCAAACTCCATTCATGGAATGTCTATTTTTGGCTTTGATTTAACATTTTCACACGGATTTAAACATTTATGAGAGATAAACTGTTCTGAGTCTCAGACAAAATCATGTTGTACAATTCGGCTCAGATAAAATCCACTTCACACCTTTATTATTAAAAAAAGAATTAGATTGACAGTTGCAGAGAAACATAAGAGCACGTCGAAGTCTATATAAAATATACATGTTCGGTTTATTGTATGTATGCCGACATAAAGATGACGTTACATGTCATTTGGCATACGCTTTTATCCAAAGCGACTTACAATGGAGGAGGAGTCGAACTCAGGATCATTGCGACCCTGAGGTCTTTCGTAAACAGGGTACCGGTCTTGACCACTGAGCCACTCCACCCCCAGTGACGCTCGATGACGCCCAATGACGTCATGTCGATGTCAAAAATCATAGCAATCTTCCTTTGAAGTCGAGATCACTGAGGATCTCCAACTCCACTCCGTGGATTTGTCAATGAATATCGGCGAACACACGTCCGCGCATGAGCAGACCGTATGGCAGCTGCAGCTGTCGTGAACTATAAACATTTTACGACCAGCCGTATTCCTGTCAGTCCATCGAGTTTTCAAGTAAACGTGGGAGACCGTGGTTCCGGTGTGAAGAAGCGGCTTTACGCACTCACTCAGGCCGCCGGCATGCTGTTCCTGATCGGCCTGGGTCTGGGAGACGCTCGGGACATCACGGTGAAAGGACTGGAGGCGGTGAAGCGTTGCTCCCGGGTTTATCTGGAGGCTTACACCGCTGTGCTGACCTGCGGCCAGGAGGCGCTGGTGAGGAAGGCAGAGGGTATCTGTGCTTATCCCGGATTTTATCACGGAATAGACCCGAGTTAATGCTCCAGCTCCGACTGATTGTCACGTTCACACTCCAAAGAAAACTGTAGCTTTAATGTGACGACTGTGATGTTTAATTTCTTATTTAACTGTGACGTCCTTCAGTGTTTTCCTGCTCAGAGATGATCAGTACAGTAAACTACCGTAAAATTACAGTTTTAGAGAAATAAAATATTAAACGTTCAGGATTTGGGCTTTTTATGGTGACAAAAACAGTCGTGGGCAGGTTGTGTTGAACACATCTATGACACTGTACAGTGTGACATACAATTCAGATAAATGTCCTGTATTTGCACTTTTAAGCAAAATATTATTAACTTTGAAATGACGTAAAAACAAAAATGACTACAGTAGACATTCATGTGAATCTGAGCAGGAAGGTTGTTGTTTCAATTGTTTTCTGGTCAACTTGTTTGGGTTTTGTTTTTACATTACATGTCATTTAGCAGACGCTTTTATCCAAAGCGACTTAACAAGGGAATTGAGTACAACCTGCCAGGGGTGGAGTTGAACTTGCGACCATGAAGTCTATTGCACACAGGGTACCGGTCTTAACCACTGAACCCCTCCATCCCCCTTACGTTGTTGTTAGTGCCTGCTGCTGCAAGACATAGGTGTTATTCCTCTTGCACCGTTTTTCGCTGCGTAACTCCTCCCACAGTTTTGAGAAAAAGCCCCACACGTTATAGCAAAACGTGCGACTTGATCGGGAATGTTGTGCCATGACTTTTCTAAGACTTTCGAGTAACCATGGCGACAAATTTCTACATTCACATGAATGGGGAAAAGGAGAAAAACCAAGCCCACTTTGGAGCATCACAGTGTCGTCATACTTTAACGTAGAAACGTGATTGTAACTGTAACCGGGTCACACGACTTTGGACTTTTCTCACCTAAGTCAAAGTTTTGATACATATTACGGTTTTCATACAATCACAGTTTAAGTTTTGCACTTTTTTTGGAGGTATTCTGATTTTACAATGAGTGTGTATTGTGTTCATAGACATGGCGCTAGAGTGACAGTGCTGAGATCCAGAAAAGTAATCACAAAACTCTCTAAACAAACTCTTCTCCTGCCCAAAATTTCCAACCTCCACAGACAATTTGTACATCAAAACGTTGCGATGGTTGTCTTCTAACCATGTGTTTTCATATGACTTTCTTTAAATCACCTAAAAGCTGAGATAGTTCTGGTCAAAGCTCTCATTCACTCCCATGTTAAAAGTCTGCTTTGGAGTTTTGGAAAAATCAAGACGAGGGTGATTTTAAAACTGATTTCTCTGTCAATTCACAGCCGTTTGTCACAAATTTAGATATGGGAGCTGCTGAAAGCCTCCTGACGCCCACAAACCAAACATTTTATCTCTGTCATCAACCGTTATTGAAATATGACAATTTTTTCTCTCAGAGGTTTGGGAGAAGCACACAAAACTATGACTTTTTTGTCACATTTTGGACTTTTTAGTCACATTTTGGACGACATACTAAACGATGACTTTTTAGTCACATTTTGGACGACATACTAAACTATGACTTTTTAGTCACATTTTGGACTACATACTAAACTATGACTTTTTTGTCACATTTTGATCCACATACTAAACTATGACTTTTTGTCACATTTTGGACACATACTAAACTATGACTTTTTTGTCACATTTTGGACGACATACTAAACTATGACTTTTTTGTCACATTTTGGACGACATACTAAACTATGACTTTTTTGTCACATTTTGGACGACATACTAAACTATGACACACTTTCAGGCACACTTGAAATTTCGCCACGGAATTTTCTAGTTGACGTTGTTGTTGTCTCTTGCTCAGGAGCGTTTCTATGGTAAACAGCTGATTGTAGCTGACAGAGATCTGGTGGAACAGTCAGCTGATGAAATCCTGAAGGACGCTGACGTGGTGGACGTTGCCTTCCTGGTGGTTGGAGATCCGTTTGGGTGAGACATGGAGACATATGGAGACATGTCACGTCCTGCTCGTCTTCTTCTTCTGTGCTTGTGTTGTTGTAGCACTCACGTTTTTTTTTTTTACATCATTTTTATCTTTAAACACAAAGTTCACTTACAAACAAACAAACAAACAATAGTAGAATTTAATATTTACAGTTTGACAGCCTGTCTCTCTGTCCCTCTCCCTGTCTGTCTCTCTGTCCCTCGGTCTCTCTCTTTGCAGAGCCACCACCCACAGTGACCTGGTCCTCAGAGCAGTGAATGCTGGGATACCCTTTAAAGTCATTCATAATGCGTCCATCATGAACGCCGTGGGCTGCTGCGGTCTGCAGGTAGGACATCTGCTGAGGTCACGTGACCTCATGTGACCTCATCATCAATAACTCAGCTGTCACAGCAGCCAATCACAGAGCAGGACGCAGGTGCTACACACACACATATTAGCATTAATGCTAACAGAGGAGTCCACTGGGAGGTCGTTAATATGTTAATGAGGGGACCTGATATGCAAATGAGCTCCGCCCTCTCTCTCTCTCACAAACACACACAGACAGAGGTTACATAAATATTTAAATACATGTAATTTGTTGCCATTACTTTGTCTGATAGTTGTGTGTGTGTGTGTGTGTGTCAGTTGTATAATTTTGGTGAAACCGTGTCGTTGGTCTTTTGGACGGAGACATGGAGACCAGAGAGTTTCTACGACAAAATCTGTAAAAACAGACAAGCTGGACTACACACACTGTGTCTTCTGGGTGAGACTCACACACTGTGTCAATCAAAACTGTGTTTTATGTAAACAGTAAAAACACAGATGTTTCCTTTAAATGTTCTTTGTGTTTTTGACAGATATTAAAGTGAAAGAGCAGAGCGTCGAGAACATGATGAGGTAAGAACCAGAACCTGGTCCTGGATCAGAACCTGGTCCTGGTCCAAGTCTGTACTGATGTTTGTGGTTTAAACTCAGAGGGAAGAAAATCTTCGAGCCTCCTCGTTTCATGACCGTGAGTCAGGCGGCAGATCAGCTGATCCAGATCATCCAAAGAAGGAGGGGGGAGGAGCAGGGGGCGGAGCTAGGTCAGTCACACCCCTGAGTGTCAGATGTTACATTGTAATTTGAACATAGATTTGTGTTGTTCAAATGTTGTTTCTCATCCTCAGGTGTGACAGAGGACACGGTGTGTGTGGGCGTGGCTCGAATTGGTGCCGATGATCAGGTGATTCGTGTGGCGACATTGCGTCAGCTGGTGTCATGTGACCTTGGCGCTCCTCTCCATTCACTGATCGTTACAAGTAGACTCCACCCACTGGAGGTGGAGCTACTGCGGGTGAACGCAGAACCAAATGCACTGGATCACCTGCAGATGATTGACAGCTCCACCTACAGCTCATAACAGACACAACTGCTCCTCACGCCTTAAATTAACGTAAAATAAAAGGCTTTTTTAACGTCAACTCTTTGTTTTACAGATAATCTGATTAAAGTGGTATTAAACTGGATTGTAATCTGGTTATGTGATGATGTGTTCAGGTCCCTGAATGATGTCAATAATCAGATCAAAGGAACAGAATTATTTATTACAGTTGGAAAACAAAGGTCATGATTTGGCACATTAAAAAAAAATGAAGTGACATCACACACAGTCTCACTACAAGCCAATCAGATTGCAGCAGTCTGGTCCCAGCAGGGATGTCACAGAAGAGGCGGAGCCAGATTGTCTTTGATTAATGAAGAAGGCACTTAAGAAGACAAAGGGGCGGGAACACGAAAATAAAAAACCAAGTAGGGGTGGGTTTTTTAGTCCACCCCCCCATCCCTGCTCTCAGTCTGTCTCCATGAAATGAGGGGGTGGGGCTGAGGAGGGCATGGTCTTCTACAGTAGAAGACTGAATGAGATTGGTCCCAGTTGTCATTGAAGAGGCGGAGCGTCTTCTACATGGCCGCCAAGTCGATCTGAACGTACAGCTGTCGAACACCGACCTGTGGGCGGAGCACGTATTAATACTGCAAATACTATCAAACTTTATTTATATAGAACTTCTCATATTATGTACTTAAAAATAAAAATAAAGCAACACAGGTGTCTGGTGCGTTCAGGTTCCTCTGGTGTGTGTGTGTTCAGGCATCTGTGGTGTGTTCAGGTGCCTGTGGTGCATTCGGGTACCTGTGTGAAGATGTGGTGAGTCTGGCTGAGGATCCAGCGTGTGTCTGCGTCTGGAGCGACGAGCAGCTTTAACGTTCCGATGTAAACGTCGGTGCACAGTGTCCAGAAGTGAGGCTCTTGCAGGTTATAAACACCCTGAAGCTGCTGCACCTGAACGCATTACAACAAACATCACACTCATGTTCCAGCCAGCTGTGTGTGTATGTGTGTGTGTGGGGGTGTGGTCAGTGCTCACCCTCTGGTAACACTCTGGCAGGTTGTGGTCTAATGAAGGAGGAGTTCTCTGCATCAAGATCCCAATGGATTCATTCAATAACGGCACCACACTGAGGATCAGAGGTCACAGAGGGTCACTGAGCTTCTCTGGTATACTACTACTACTACTACTACTACTCTGCATACTACTACTACTACTACTACTCTGCAGTACAGAAGTTTTTGGTCCGATGAATTGGTGAATGGTGACAGCACAAGTTTCCAGCAGCTGCAGTAACCTGACTCCTGTGGTTCTGTGTAGCCTCTCCGCTGACCACAGCTCCTCACTGTGCTGATGCAGCTGCCTTTTTTTCCAGTCTATTGAAACCACATCAGCTCGCATCAACTCCATTTATCAGAAGGACTTCTGGGAAATCTGACCACTACATGACGAGGACGAGGCTGGACTCAGGTTCATGCCAGTGGCTGTTGGAAAGTATGAGCTGAACATTCTTTACAGGAGAGGAAACTCTGAGCTCTGTGCTCTGAGATCTTCATCACTTCACTGTTGCTTTTCTTCTATCACAGTCCCAGCTCGTCACATTTTGTTTTCTTCTTCAGTGATAAAACCTGGTACCTGGTAGTTCCTGCTCTGACAAGGTTCAGCTGAGTCTAAAATGTGACGTCAGACTGCCAGTCACTGATTGGAGAGAGTGTTGTCACTGAAGAGTCATGAGCGCGACGTTAAAGCAACAATGTCCAACTGCAGATCAGTACAAAAAGACTTAAAACTCCTGAAACATGCGTTCATCTGCAACATTTAGCAAAGGAAAGGTTTAAAATGTCAATGTTTAACAGAGTCTGGTGGATTTAGAGACAGCACTGCTGAAAGCCGGCAAACGTGACCACGTTCATTGGTATTTCAGTTCTGTGAACAAATCTTTTTAATGATTCACTTTGTTTTCCCAAAACAACTGCTTTACAAGTCACTAGTTTGTGTCGCGTAGAAAACCACGTCTGTGGTAACCGCCCACTTTGTGGAGGAGCTATGAAGTCATGAAAACTGAGTAGAGGTGAGGCGGGACTATGTAGTGGAAAAGCAGCACAAGTGTGTGATTGACAGTCAGTCAACATTTAGTTAACGAGACAGTTTGAGGGTCAAGACTTGGTGTGTGTGGGTCAGTCACCTGACTCCAATGAGGATGGAGATCAGCATGGAGCAGATTGGATCAGCGATCATCAGGTCATATTTCTGCATCAGCAGAGCAGAGATGATCACACCGATACTTCCCAGAGTGTCAGCGATGATGTGGAGGAGGACACCTGCAACAGACAGACACACGCACACACACACACAGTGATTAGTTAATTAAGTTCTTATGATAATGTTTTTTAAAGATATGAGCTGCTGATGGATCAGGATCAGTAGGAGTGAGGGACTTGGTCTCACCTTGTAGGATCTGTTTACTGGAGCCTTTTCCCGGTGTGAACAGCTGATCATCTGATAAATAAAGACAAGTAATCAAACATCAGATATACATGTTTGTCATGTGACTTCAGCACACAGGTGACACAGGTGTGTGTGTGTGTTTACAGTCGTGACAGGAAGTAAAAATGTTTGTGACTTCATCCTCAGGTTGTGTGACAGAGACAGTGAAGCTGCTCACATTAATAACAATACTGATCTCTCTGGTTCCCCCTACAGTTGGTAAACAGCATTGTTTGTTACAACTGTAGTAAAACAGCAAACATACAACAGTGTGTCAGAACACGTCCTGACACACAATAAGCTCCAATAGAGATGACAAGTTAACTAGTTACACTAACTAGTTCAACAGTAACAGAACCAGGTCATCCTCGGTCCAGTTTCCCTCCACTAGAGGACAGAAAGTGAACCAGTGAGTGAAAGACATGGAATAACAGGAACAAGTCTCAAGCATTTTGATTTATTTACAGATTGTGAAAATGTGATTTCTAAGCTTTCCAACAATGTCTAACACATGGAAATCTGAATTTGAATGTCGGTACTCCTGCTTCAGGGAGGATTTTAGCCTCAAAGATTTATTTACACCTTCTGGGAGCCAAGAGACAGTATCATCACATTTATATAGTCCAACCCACTCCTGGTCTAACTGTCAGTGACACCTGATATCTGTCAGCCCACAGGACAGAAAGTATTGTAGTAGTTTGAACAATGGTTATCAATAACAGGTCCAGGGACCCAGAGGGTTCTATGAAGAGGTGCCAGGGGGTCCCCAGAGACTCCTAATAGACGAGTCTATTACCTTTCTTATCTTGCATTTTTATGTAAAATAAGAAAGGTAATAGACTCCTCTTAAAGACAAAAGTCCTCTTAAAGAACATATTAACAGTTCCACCTGTTTGTCACCTCCTTTACTTGGAGGAGGGGTGTGGGAGGAACTGTGACAAGGACCAGAACCATACGTTCTACAATGTCACTGCAGTTGTTACAGACTCTGACAGAGGTCAGAGGTCACCATGTCTCAGAAAAACGATGTGTTTTAATAATGTGTGAAAATCTTTGATCTGAGGTCTCACTACAAACATTCAGAAACACACTCACCGTGACAGTGTGGCTCCTCATGACTGTGTCCATGTCCACCATGACCATGGTCGTGTCCATGTCCGTGATCATGTCCGTGATCGTGTCCATGTCCGTGATCGTGTCCATGTCCGTGATCGTGTCCATGATTGTGTCCGTGCCCATGCCAATCTGATTGTTTGTGTCCATGACTGTGGTTCAGACTGCCATTAAAGAGAGAGTGACTGTGTCCATGACCTGAGACAGACAGAGAGAGAGAGAGAGACAGTGAGAGGTTCTGCCGATCTACAGTGAGGTTCTGCTGGTCTACAGTGAGGTTCTGCTGATCTACAGTGAGGTTCTGCTGATCTACAGCGAGGTTCTGCTGGTCTACAGTGAGGTTATACTGACCTACAGCGAGGTCCTGCTGGTCTACAGCTAGGTTATGCTGGTCCATACTGTTATAAACAGGTGGGTTCTGGATGTTCTAGATATTCTGGTACCTTCTTCTCCATGAGAGTGTCCATGTCCTCCATGTTGGAACACAAAGATCCCGACCAGGTTCACCAGCAGACCAGCAACAGAGACAGGAAGTAGACGTTCGTGATGGACATCAGGAGGCTCCAGAGCTCTCTGAGAGGCACAGAGGGACAGAGAGAGAGAAAGACAGAGATGGACAAGTTGGTGGACGTCCGTCCTTATGTGTGTCTGTGTGGGTTGTGCTGTGTTTCCATCATGGTACAGTTCAGTTTGGTACAGTCCAGTGTGGTTCAGAATAGAGTTGGGTCAGGCCTGGAGTGTGGGCTGTGCCCAATGGCTGCATACAGTACAACCATAGTTTTTTTGTTGCCCAATCAGCTGACTGTTATGGGTGAAGCCGGTCTAGCTCCGCCCTGACTGTTCCATTTTACTCTGGTACCCCAAATGAAGGCTGCCAAAGAATGGAAGGGTTGGGGGTAGTAAACACAAAAACATACGTACCATACTGAACCAAACTGCACCGAAGTCGGTGAAAACACGGCTTTAGTTACCTCGACTCCCTCAGAGAAGATGAAGAAGGCTGTGAAGATGAGGAAGAGTCCGTTTACGAAGCCTGCCAACACTTCTGCTCTCACATAACTGAAACACATCCACACATTTGACATATCCAGGATTAATCTCACCTATCAGTCTATTGTGTCATTTATGGGTCAGTGTTGAGGTCAGGCTCACCCATAGGAGAAGCTGTCATTGGATCTCCACCTGGAGATGACAGAGGCAGCCAGACCTGCGAGCAGAGCAGTGCAGTCGAAGAACATATGGAAGGAATCTGAGATCAGACCTAAACTGAAGACACAGACACAGAGGATCAATGATCAATACATGATCAATACATGATCAATACTTATATGATAAGTCTGACTCCAGTCTGACTAAGTTTAGGAGTAATCGGACTAAGAATCACATGATCCAGGTATGTAAGTCTGACTTCCTATAGACGAGCTGAGCGTTAGTCAAACATTTTACATTTTAACATGGATTTAAATGTGTGAGTGTCGTTTATATTTACATAAACATCATCATTGTACTTAAATATATGTAATTTAAAAAGAAATAAAAGCACTGAAACACTTTAACCAGACTGTCCATGTCCATTTATCATGGACACTGATCCATGTGTTTGTGTTAAAAACCTCTGGTAACATTTTATCAATAATCTTTTCTTAGAGACTGCGATTCTAGAGAAGATGAAGTTTTAACACAAATTACGTAACTCTGAGAAGCAGCAGGAGGAAGAGGAAGAAGAGGAAAAAGAGGAGGAAGAAGAAGAGGAAGAAGAAGATGAGGGGGAAGACTATCATCAACGTCATTGATCAACCTGTGATCACACACACACACACACACTGAGACACACACGCGCACACACACTGAGACAAATACACACGCACAGTGTAACACATACGTGGCACTCAGCAGCAGAGAGCGGGCAGCAGTCTGACCTGTGGCCGGGCAGCTGCTCTCTCCGGCGGCTTACCTGTTACTCCAGATTCCGTACGTGAGCTCCACGAAGGCGAAGGACAGGTTGAGACAAAGGAAAAAGAAAAGATTCCGAGAGGTTTTATCCGCGAGAATCGACCTGAAACACACACACAAACAAACAAACAAACAAACAAACAGACAGACTCCGTCAGTGACAACCGGAGCGCATCACCGGCGACGGTAACCTGCCGTTAATCTGCCGGTGAACAGTCGCTCGTCCGTGACCCGAACATTATCGACTGACACCGAGGGTAGCCGGTTAGCATCATTCATCATTAGCTCAGTTAGCTTGTTAGCAGCGGTGAGTTTACCTGAACCAGCCGGAGAGTTTGAGCAGCAGGTTTAACTTCGCGGGTTTGTATTCATCGTCTTTAACAGATAAAGGTAACATGTTCACACCTGGACACACACGGGCACACACTCACACACTCACTCACACACACTCTCTCCACGTAGACTTAGCTACTGTGTGCTAACTGACAACTTCCGGTGTGGTCACATTTCAAAATAAAGGCGTTTAAAAATGTCCGCAGGTTGACCCCGTTACTGCACCTGAGTATAACACAACAACAACAATTATGATTAATTATTGTATAATTAATCATAATTGTTGTTATTGTAACAGATTGTTCTCTGTCCCTGTGAGGATGTTGTGTTGGCGGACTTCCGCTCTTTTCTTGCTCTACGCTGTTAATAAAAAGTGGGAGTGGCAAGTGGTGATTTACACTGAACTCGACCTCTCGTCTCTCGTCCAGTTATTGTGGTGTCCACATTCTGCCTATGTATAGCTTAGACGACCTCTGAGGACGCTCGGTTACATTATTATAAAAGTGCAGCGTTATTACAGTTTAGTCTAGTTTGATCTGAGCATAGCACAGTTTATTTAATTAAATCAACAACATAACAAAACAGCAACAAATCAAACAACAAACAACAAAACAACCAAACTGACAGCTGATGTGTGTCACCAGCAGAGGGAGTCAGAGCTGCATGTGGCTCATACACAAACACAGATTAACCTTCTTTTTATTGTGTCACATTTCCATGAAAACAAAATCCTTGTGTGTGTTCATGAGGTTCTGCCTCATTAGGACCAGGTTTTGGTCTTGACAAGGTCAGTGTTTATGACAGAAACACACACACGCACATGGAGTGAATGAGAGACAGGATCTTTTTATGAAAGACTTTTATTTGGAAAATATCTGTCTTTACAAACTGCTCAGCGATGACAACAAGACTTTTATTATGAAAGGGGCAGTAGAATCATGAGCCCTTTATTTTGAAATATCTACATCAGTGGTCTTTTTAGTAGTAACTCAAGTTACTGTGGTAACGATAGTGCCCATTGTTACCGTGGTAACTGCATGGTTACTATGGGGACATACTGACATAAGGTCATGGTGATTGGGCTCTATCTGTTATTCTGCACCAGAACAGGAGCATGGCTGGGACCAGCAACAGGTACAAAACCAGCACCAGGACCTGGACCGGGACCGGGACCAGGACCAGGACCAGGACCAGGACCAGGATCTTCTTCACAGGCAGTTAAATTGATTATCCAGATTCAGAGCTTCCTCAGAATGTGGATCAGGATCCATTTGGATCAGAGAGGAAACAGAGAGCAGCAGGAAATTCCAGAGCATTAAAAAGACAGAGTGCAGCAGGTCTTACACACCAGAGGTCAGAGGTCACAGTGAGTGAGACACAAATGGAAAAAAATAAACATCGACTGGACAGAGACACAGAGAGACAACTACACTCAGAGAGACAAAGAGAGAGAGAGAGAAACACAGACACACACAACACACAGAGTTTTAGCTGAATCTGCAACACTGTCACTGTCCACCAGGGGTCAGAGGTCACTCAGTAAAACATTTGCTCAGTGTCACTAAGACAGAGACAGGAAACAGTCGAAGGACACAAGTTAAACACAAGACAACATCAGCACACAGACACTCGGAGACAGAGAAACAATGAGACCAAAAGACAGACACATTTCTTCGGTCTCACTGTTTTTGATTCTGATGTTTTCTCAGCTTTGAAAGTGTCACCATGGTTACCAGCTGAGACATCTCCATGGTTACCAGCTGAGGTGTCTTAAAGACTCTCACTAAAGAGAGAAAGAGAAACGAGTCTCAGGCTGAAGACGTGAACAGAGAGATGAACACCAGTCCAGACGGTCCAGTAGGTTCTGGTGCTTTATGGTTTTAGAGGTTCTATTAGTTCTGAATGTTCTGGTGGTTCTGGTGGTTCTTGTGGTTCTGGTGGTTCTGAAGGTTCTGAAGGTTCTGGTGATTTTAAAGGCCCTTGTATACTTCCGCGCACTTTGACACAAGACATATGCGTGGAAGTATACAATCACATATGATTCTGAGGGTTTTAGTGGTTCTGAATGTTCTGGTGGTTCTGATGTTCCAGAAGGTTCTGATTCCCAGCTGCAGACCACTGAGCATGCTGGGAAATGAGTCACATGGTTGGTGCATCAGCACTCAGGCAGTGGGTGGAGGAGACTGAGGCAGCTGATAGAACCCTGTCTTCCTGGATCTTCTCAGGTGGTCCAGCAGCAGAGCAGATGATGCTACAACCACCACAACACAGACACTAACGATGATGACCACGCTGAGGCTCGCAGGAGGAGGGGCGGAGCTTCTCTCTGTGGATGAGGGGAAACTATATGTTTAACAGAACATTACAGCTGAACTGGTCTGGTCTGGTCTGTAGTGGTCTGACTGACCTGTGATGACATTGATCCTGAACACTTGGACCTGGTGTCCCAGCTCATTAGTTACATTGACCTGGTACAGACCAGAGTCTCTGGTGCTGACGTTGACCAGTAAGAAGGTTCCATTGAAGGAGAACATCTCGGTTCCGTTGGTCAATTTCTTCAGTATCATGGTGGACGGTGGAGAACTGATGGTCCAGCAGCACACGGTGACGTTCTGACCCTCCTGGACCACAGTGGACGGCAGAACCAGCACTGTGGTGTTTCTGGGAGGAGCTAGAGTGATGATGTCACACTCACATGATCAGATATTGGTTTTAGTTTGTGACTCATTGTCTGTATATGTGTGTATTTGTGTCTCAGTGGGTGTGAGTGAATGAGTGTGTGTGTGAGTGTGTGTAAATGGAAACTAAGCAGATAAACATAAGTGGCTCACAGACACACACACACACACACACACCTAAGCTGACCTTTGACACTGATGGAGGTGGACACCAGCTGGGATCCATATTGGTTGGAGGCTTCACACTGGTAGTGGGCGGAGTCTTCCAGCAGGGCATATGAGAGACTGAAGGAGAGCATTGAGGAGGCGGGGTCAGTCCTGTGAAGCTCCACCCCTTCCCTCTTTAACACCAATGTGGTGGGTGGAGCTCCGTCAGAGTGGCAGGTGATGTCCACCTGCTGACCCTCCACCACGTCCTCACCTGGACTCACCATGATGGACGTTCTCCTCGGAGCATCTGCCACACATCCAGAGTGAGATTAAACCTGAGTCTGAGATTATCAAAACCTGAGTCTGAGATTATCAAAACCTGAGTCTGAGTTTAACTTAACCTGACTTACAGTGGACATGTAGAGGGACACTGGTGGTCCTGAACTTCCACACGTCTCCGTCCTGCGTCAGTAGCTCCGCCCTGCAGGTCAGAATGGGTCGGTCCACTTGGACGTGGTACTGTAGGACAGACGAGACGTTGTGCAGAGACTCAGAGAAGCTAAAGGACTGTGACGACAGTGTGATGTTCTCCATCAGCCACTGGATCCTCAGCTGATTGTTTGAAAACACACTGATGACATCACACTGAAGGACCGCCTCCTGACCCAGGAGGACAGGACCGGGGTTCTTCACAGTCGGGTCAGAAACAAACGCTGTGGGGACACGGTGGACACATTAATACATGTGAAAAAACCTCAACTGTCCCCCAAAACAGATTATTAATGTTTGTCATTTAAAAAGTGTGTGTATGTGTGTGTCTGTGTGTCTATATGCATGTGTGTGTGTATGTGTGTCTGCGTGTCTATATGCGCATGTGTGTGTGAGAGTGTGTGCGTGTGTGTGTGTGTGTGTGCGTGTGCGTGTGCGTGTGTGTGTGTGTGGGAGGAAATGTTCTCTCTCTGCAACAACTTAAGGAGACTCTGACCTTTGACCTTGGAGCAGGACGACCTCAGAGGAATGTTAAGTGAGACATTTCAGACACAAAAACAAAAAGATTTAATTTAAAAAAGATCATTCTACTTCCTGTCTGACAGGATGTAGAATGTGAGGTCACTGCAGGTCAAGCCTGAGTCAGGTGAGTGTCAGACTCACAGTAGACCTGGACCCAGGTGGTTCTGGTCCTGAAGACGGAGTCACACTCAGCCTCACAGCTGTAACCCCCCTGATCCTGGAGGTCCAGGTCCTTCAGCTGGAGTAGAGACAGTCCGTCCTCCTGCTGCGTCCTCTGGAGGACAGTCCCGTCCTCCTGCTGTGTCTTCTGGAGGACAGTCCCATTCTCCTGCTGTGTCCTCTGGAGGACAGTCCGGTCCTCCTGCTGCGTCCTCCTCCAGGTGAGGGTGAGGGGGCGTAGACATCCGGAGGCTCTACAGGTCAGGACCAGAACTGCACCAAGCTCTGCGTGTGAGACATGTGGACTCACCTGAACCTGCAGAGGGTGGACTGTAGGAGGCGCCAAATCATTACTGACCCAGCACTGATTATTATTCATCATCATCATTATTATTATTGATTGATTATTTGTGTGTGTGTGTGTGTGTGTGTGTGACCTTTGACCCTGATGGATCTGGACACCAGCTGAGAACCGTACTGGTTCGTGGCTTCACACTGGTAGTGGGCAGAGTCTTCTACAAGTGCAGATGAAAGTCGGAAGAAGAGTGTGGAAGAGGTGGGGTCAGTTCTATGAAGCTCCACCCCTTCTCTCCTCAGCACCAGTGTGGTGGGCGGAGCTCCCTCTGAGTGGCAGGTGAAGTCCACCTGCTGACCTTCCACCACATCCTCACCTGCACTCACCGTGATGGATGTGTTGGTGGGTGGAGCTGTGTGTGGGAGGGGTAAGTGTTAGAGGTGGAGACAGGCAAATCTAGGAGGGGCCTAATGACCATACAGACGTCACACTCACCATGAACGGTAACGTTGACAGCGGCGCTCGCATGTCCCTCACTGTTTCTGGCCTCACACTCGTAGGTTCCGGTGTTGGACAAACTGACCGCAGTGAAGACCAGCTGTTGTCCTCCACGTCCAGGAAGAGTCCCGCCCTCCGCCGTCCTGAAGGTCCAGTGAACACTCGGTTCTGGGTTTCCCTCCGTCAAACACGAGAGCGTGAGCGGCGAACCCGCCATCACCAATGTAGACTCTGAGATCCACTTCACAACTGGAGCATCTGTGGAACCACAACCAAATCCTGAACCTGAACCACAACCAGATCTTGAGCCAGAACCTGAACCACAACCAGATCCTGAGGCAGATCCTGAACCAGTGCCAGAACCGGAAACAGGATCACAACCAAAACCAAAACCAAAACCAAAACCAAAACCAGAACCAGACTAAATCACAACAGAACTGAACCAGAACTTAAACCACTCATGATTGAAAGGGCAGTATCCAGACATAGGTTGGATTTAGATTTAGATTTATATTCAGGATTCAGGATTCAAGATTCAGGATTCAGGATTCAGGATTCAGGATCTGAACTTTGGATTTAGATTCAGGATTCAGACTCTGGACTCTGGACTTTGGACTCAGAACGAGAACTTACAAACGATCCTAAAGGAGGCGCTGCTCTCTCTGCTCCTGGTCTCTTCTGGCAGTTCTAGCAGATCCAGCGTGGCCCTGCAGTTGATCCTCAATACAGAGTCCTGGTTCTGAGGAGTGAACTTGAGCTCAGACTGGACTGAACTGGATCCAGGTTCTCCAAGCGTACTCTGCAGGATTCTGTTCCCGGTGGACCAGGTTAGGTTTAGCAGCTCCGCTGGGTAAACATCAGACAACTGGCAGGTCAATGTTGACTCCACCCCCAGCCTCAGCTGGTTCGGCCCCCTGATCACCGGGGCTGATGGGAAAGCTGCAGCAGGGACACAGAGGTAAGAAGTCAGAGGTCACAGGTGGTCACATGATGCCGTTACGGCCATTTTGTAGAAACTCACAGAAAAGCCGGACGTTGGTGATGATCTGCTTCTTCTCTGTTCCACAAACTGTCCTGCACAACAGCGCCCCCTCATGCTCTGGCAGCACCGGGTCAAAGGTCATCACCGACCGAGTCCCGTTGTTGCTGATGGAGGCGGTCAGGGGGCGGTCCTCCAGCAGCGACCATGAGAAGCTCGGCATCGTGGGACAGTCGTGAAGAGAACAGATCAGCTGATGATGCTCGCCCAGCGCGAACAGAGGCATTCTGGGAAATACGTCGACACGGAGACTCTGAACACACAGCGACGACATCAACAACACAGCTGAGGAAAACAAACAAGTAAACAAAACAAGTTTGTGAATTTTTAAGTTTTTGTTAAACTGAAGTTTGTAAACCCCTCACTCTCCCACACCAAAGTCCATAGAGAAAACCAGTGATTTTAACATCACACCCACAGGAGTTGTTGATCCACTGCTGCCTCCATCACTAAGTTCAAATGTCTTATTTTGTCACTTCAGTGTCTGAAATCCTTTATTCAGATTGACCTCAGTGACACAAAGTGACCACACGAGGCAGCAGAGGACCAGCAGCTCCTGTGTCCCCGCAGCTAAAATCACTGATTTTCTCTATGGACTTGGTGAAGGAGAGTGATTGGTTTACATACATCTGTGTAACAGTGAGATAAAGACGTGAACATGTGACGTAGAGATCGTAGATTTTATCTGACGCAGATTTGGTTAGTCGAGTCGTCTTAAAGAAAATAGACTAGTTTGTTTTTTTGAAGGACATTGATGTGAACGCTCTTTTAATCATCAGACTCCAGAAGATAAACGTCTTTTATCTTGTGTCTTTCACACTGACATGAGACCAGGTTAATCAGTGTCTCAGTCCTCTGTCCACACCAGGACACAATCTCAGATCTGTGAAAAAGACTGAAAATATATTTATGATAGATGTGTTGCAGGCTCCACCCACTCTATCAAGTGTCTGTACTGTTGTTCTTCAGACATAGATTCACCTGTCAATCATCATCACATCACAGACATCAACTGTCAAAGGGTCACGACCTCTCATCGTCACATGCCCATTCAAAAGACACACACACACACAGTTGTTGTTGCTGTGTGAGAGAAGCTCTGACAGAGAAACAAATACATGAATAAACATTAAAGTCTCACCTGTGATGAAGCTGCTGCTGCTGCACATGAAAGGAGACATAATAAATCTATGAAGGAGTGAAGAACTGGTGAAGGAGTGAAGAGCTGGTGAAGGAGAGAAGAGCAGTGTCTTCTTTGTGTCTGTGTATTTCAGTGAGACACAGAATGAAAAGACAGTGAATCCAGCTAAACAAACGCCCCCGACCCCCCCTGTGTGTGTGTGATCTGTGAAACACTGCGCCCT
This sequence comes from Solea senegalensis, assembly GCF_019176455.1. NCBI lineage: Eukaryota > Metazoa > Chordata > Actinopteri > Pleuronectiformes > Soleidae > Solea > Solea senegalensis. The sequence continues at coordinate 23,312,253 of NC_058034.1, forward strand.
CTGCGGGACACTCAGCAACCTGCAATTACACTGTAAAACATTCAATCTGTGTATATGTGTGTGTGTGTGTGGATTAACCCTAACCTAACCCAAGTTTAACAAACTTCCTTCTTCGGTTAAAGTTTTTGTCAGTAAATTATGAAATAATAATTGTTACTAGTGTAATGTTTTACAGTGTAACTTTAAACACTTGTGTCTGTTTTTCAAATTGTAGTTTTTACAGTGTACAACCTTCCTGTCGAGATCATAAAGTAAATATTTATTCATAGATTTAAAGTTTACAGTGTGTCACTGATTGACAGGCAGACTCTGTTACATTGTATCGATTCAGAGTTCATTGTACTGTGTCCATCTGTCTTTCTGTGTTTCTGCACTTGACCAACAGAGGCCGACAGAGGGTTGTTGCGTGAATGGGGTGAAATCTATCATCTCTGATTGCCTTGTTTTATATTCTACAGTGTTGTTTAAAAGATGATGATATCATGTGACCAGAGTTAGGCGATGCTTTCAGGGCCTCTGTGTGTGTGAGTTCAGATATTTACAACAAAGTGAAAGAGAAGAAAAAAGACTTTATTTTGTGTCTGATGAGAAAATAAAACCACACTCGTTATTGAAGCACGGAAAAATAAAATCCTTTCAAAATAAAAGCCCTGTGCAAACCTCAGGGTTTAAGGCACTTTGTTTTATTTTGTAGCGAAACTGTAACGTGTCATTTTCTGACCAGCTTTATTGCTATTGTCTTCATCTGTTTGATGCTTTATTTTGAAACTGGCTGTAAACCTTTTCCTGCTTCCTGTACAATACAACTAAAGTGAGGAGGTAGAGCACAATCAGCTGACCTACAGCCAGCCAATCAGAGGCTTATCTTCACAAACAGGAAGTCAAAACGTCATTAGCCTAGCTTAGTTTAAAGACTGGAAGCAGAGGGAAACTATTAGCATCAAGCTAAACTGTCCTCTGAGGGACACAGACTGCCAACATGCCAACATTCACGCATACACACACTAACACACTTGCTAATATTCAGGCTTACACACGCTAACATTCATGCTTGCAGACACACTAACACACGCCAAGATTCACGATTACACATATGCTAACATTCACGCTTACACGCATGCTCTCAAGCTTGCACGCATGCTCTCAAGCTTGCACACACACACACAACCATTCATGCTTGCACACACACGCCAACATTCACGCTTACACATATGCTAACATTCATGTTTGCACACATGCTAACATTCACACTTGCAGACACACGCCAACATTCACACTTACACATATGCTAACATTCATGCTTACACACACACGCCCGCCCTGAGTTTCAGTCCCTCCTTTTTCTTCTCTCCTTTTGAGTGTAGATTATAAAAGAGTGTAACCATGACAACGGACATCAGCTGATCCTTCAGTACATTATTAAATTTTATCTACAATAAAAATAAATTTCTTCTTCACAAAATACAAATATAAAAATATCTTCGTCGTCGTCTTCATCCTCACGTGATGATGTCACATTCAGTAGAAAAGGATTGTGGGTAATGAGTCCTTAGGTCACATGTGATGTTTTAGAAGTGGATGAAGTCAAACTGAAGAGACTGGAGGACACAGACAGGTCAAAGGTCAGAGGTCACACTATTTGATTGTTGAGACACAAACAAACACCTGTCATTAATGAGGGGGCGGAACTTCTAAAGGACCAGAAGTGAGGTCCCACTGTAAACAAGTGTGAGGGGGGCGGGGCTGAGCTGCTGCTGGGTCACAGGTATGACTTACAGGTATGGAGCGGCTCAGGTATCGTCCTGACGTCATGTAAGGAGCACCTGCAGGGGGCGCAGCAGAGCCGTACAGACCACTGTTGTTGTTGACCTCATGCTGCATGCTGATAGGGCCATTAACATAGCGACAGAGAGAGGGTGGGGCCAGGGGAGAGGGGGAGGGGCCCAGAGACACAGAGGAGGAGGAAGGGGAGGAGTAGGGTGTGTCCTCCTCCACAACTGCAGCCTGCAGGTCACTGAGCGAGCTGGCCAATCGGGAGCTGAGTGGTGAGCTGAGGGCGGGGCAGGGGGCGGGGCACATACAACACACACTCATTACAAACGTGATAAACACGTCAGTTTGGACTGTGGTGCCACCACAGTCAGCTGATCACTGTGGCCCCACCCCCTTCTGTTTGACTATTAACATGGTTAAAAAAAAAAACATCTTTAAATCAAATCTGACTGATGACGAGTAAAGTTCACATCTTTATATCACTGTAAACCGCTCACTCTCCCACACCAAACCTCATAGAGAAAAGCAGTGATTTTAGCTTGTGGTGACACAGGAGCTCTGCTGCCTCTTGTGGTCACTTTGTGTCACTGAGGTCAATCTGAACAAAGGATTTCAAACACTGAAGTGACATAATAAGACATTAGAACTTAGTGATGGAGGCAGCAGTGGATCAAAAACTCCTGTGTGTGTGATGTTAAAATAATTGATTTTCTCTATGGAGTTTGGTGTGGGAGAGTGAGTGGTGTCTGCTTTGAATGTGAGGATGAGGAGGAAAAGGCCACTGACCTCCTGATGTTTGACCCTGAGAGGGGTGTGCTCCTCCCGATCCTCTTGGCTGCAGCAGAAGCAGAGGATGATGGGAATCTGGATGACTTCAAAGGGGAGGGGGGGCCTTGACCCGCTCCCATCGATAACCTGTAATGATCATTTATTGATAAGTTGATTAGGCAAGGAGGAGGTGATGGTCAAGAGGAGGAGGAGTAGGTGATGAAAAGGAAGAGTCACCTGAGTGGCTGAGTCATTGACCTGCTGTGAATCTTCATCTCTCTGAAACACAAACATCACAATCAGAGTGTGTGTGTGTGTGTGTGTGTGTGCGCGCGTGTGTGAGATTATGAGTGTGTGTGTTCTTGTATGGGTATCTTTGTGAGCACCAAAAAACTTAAGGAATTTAGGATATTCTAGCTGGTCCTCACATTGTGAAACCCCGAAAATGGCTTTTTTAAGGTTAGAATTAGGTTTAGGTTAAAGGGGACATATTATACCCTATTTCCCCAATTAAAATAGTTCTCTGGTGTCCTAATGAACATGTCAGTGACATGCTTTGGTCAAAATACTATAAGGATGAAGTATCATAGCTGTTCAATAACCCTGCTAAACCCGCCCCTTTCAGAACGCTCGGTTTTGTGCATGGTCCCTTTACATGCAAATGAGACACAGGCAAACACACAGCCACTTCTTCCAGGAGGTTTCTGATTTGTCCTCTTTACAGCGCTCACTCACTCAGATCCTTTTCCCTCAGCTCCATTCCTCCCCCCCTCCCTCCACTAGTTCTCTGACAATATCAACATGGCAGCGTGCGCAGAAAACAGCAAGAGTGCCGTCACAGGAAGAGACGTCCTGCATAAGCATCAAGCCGAACACTGCAAACTGTAAATCAGTTAAAAACACTTAGGGACAGCACCACTGATCACAGCTGCATAAACTGCTGCTGTATGTGACTGTATCAGACTGAGTCTGTGCTCCGGTCATGGAGGACGTACTGAACAAATATTTTTAATTAGGACGTGTCAGAATGGTCAGTTATGAGCTCTATGTGACCTTTTCTTAAAAATGTGTGTGTTTGTACGTCGGTGAAATACTCTCGCTGACTAAATACAGCGACCGCTGGCCACAGTCTGATGTGAAGTGGTGCGAACACACAAACACACGTTTGCTGACTTTATCCGGCACATTAGCTTCATATATAAAATCCTCTGTGGCTGGAAGTTTGTGTAAAACACTGTGATCCACTGTGCAGCCACCAACAGCACACTCCCTCCGTGTTGACATAATACCACTCTTCCTCCCTCGCCTGCACTCTCGCAGGGACAAGGTGGAGCTAAGGTGGAGCTCTCGAAGTAAACTTACTGGTGGGTGGTAACATTCGCGGTGAAATGCGCATGCTGCCGTCATAAGCGCAGGGAATTCAACATCAAGTGTTTTATCGCCTATACTTACACTAAGGGGGAACCACGAAAACATGACTGAGTATTCTTTTTCCACACTTTAGCGACTGGTAGGGCCTCCAGAGTCCCAAATATAAGTATTGAAATGGTTAAAAAGTTGATTTTGCATAATATGTCCCCTTTAAAGTTAGGGAATGCAATGAGTGTGTGTGTGTTGTTACCTGAGTGCTCCTGTGGTGGCAGAGCGAGAAGGACGTTGACTCTTTAAGGCTCTCAGTTTGTCTCCCTGAGTCAGAGTCAGTGCATCAGTGACCTCTACTGGCTAGAGGAGAAAAAAACACCTTAGAGTATGTGTGTTTGGTTAGGTAGGTACTATGCAATGATTTGTCAGACTGCCGGCCACTGACTAGCCAGAGTCCCATCACAGGAAGAGACGTCCCACTAACAAATCAAGCCGAACAGCGGTGAAGTGTAGATCACTTAAAAGTACTTAATAATCCAAAAAACTTGCGTTAATCTCCAACAACTACCAGGGAAACCTCTATATTTAACAGGAGGGACAGCGTCGGCGATCGCGAGTGGCATCACAGACTGCTGCCGCTGTAGTCTGTGGAGTAGGAGGCTGTAATCCGGAGACGCGTGGACAGAAATCCAGCCGAACAGTGCTGAATTGTAGATAAGTTAAAACTACTTAACAATCCTAAAAACATGGGTTAATCTCCAACAACCACAGAAGTGTGGTGTAAAGTCACTAGTCAGTGACACTAGTGTGTGTGTGTGTCTCGCGTATAAAACAAGTCACCGCAGTTTCACTCAGCCATGCAGTGATGACTCCGCCCACGTTAAGTAGGTACTTTTTTGTAGTGGAGATGCAACCTAATCGTGGCGAGGCGAGCAGAGCTGGTGGAAATACGCCATTTGTGTGTGTGTTTGTGAGACCTCCTGCAGATGGTTGTTGTGGGTGGGGCTTAAGGTAAGCTTGTTCATACTGGTGATGAGATCAGACCCCACCCTCTCCTCCAGCTTGGTCTTCTGGGAGCGTTCACTGTCACCTAGCAACCACAACTCTGCCTGCTTCCTGTACACACACACACACACACACACACACACACACACACACACACACACACACACACACACACACACACACACACACACACACACACACACACACACACACACACACACACACACACACACACACACACACACACACACACACACACACACACGGTTCTGATCAGGTTATTGATTGTTAATCAGAAACAGTTTAAAACAACAACCAATGAGAAAGACTGACTCTTCCAGGAAGTTCTGCTGTGGTCCAATCACAGATCCAGGTCTGCAGATCCGGATCCAGGCGATAGTCTCAGCCGCCGTGAAGCGGTAATGTTTCATCATGTAACAGCCAATCAGAGTACCCGTCCTGCCCAGACCGGCTGCAGAGTCACATGACATCACACAACATTATACTCACAAAACCTCACACACAACCTCATACAAGATTTCACATAACCTCACACATGATCACACACACAGATGACCTCATACATGACCTCACACATGACCTTACAGAAAACATCAATGCGTTGGTGACCTCCTGACCTTTACAGTGAACGGCCACGGCGCCGTCTGTGCTCTCACAGATGTGCAGGAAGCGGCGTGTGATGGCGTCGCTCGGCGTGCTGCCGTCCACGAAGAACAGGTCGTGGTGGTTGAAGCCGGCGTCACTGAAGCGTTTGGCATCATAGATCTTTCTGTTCAGACGGACCACGGAGGTCACGTTGTGTTTCCTGAAGTACGGGAAGTACGCTTCAGGGGCATGGAGAGGGTAACCTGCAGGGGGCGGGGCCAGCACAGGTGTAACTTCTATTAACTTCTATTATATTTTAATGAATACATGTATATATTAACACATAAAGGTGTCCCTGAACTCACCATTCTCCACCCTGGTTTTGGGGTGTGGTCCACTAAAGGCCAAAAACTTCCCAGGAACGATCCAGTTAAGGTCTCCATTCTCCACACGCTGCAGAGAGGCGGAGACTAACACTGTAACTGAGCAGCCAGAGGGGGCGCTGCTCTGTTACTCTGAAACACTGTTACTCTGAAACACTGTCAGACTGAACAGCTGCTGTGTTGATGTTTAATGATGTGAACTCTGACCTCATAGTGCTCGTACTCATCCACGTCAAACCTTTCAAAGTCAAAGAAGCCGTGCTGTAGAGCCTGACACACACACACACACACACACACACAGTTAGTGTATACCTTCACTGACCTACAGTAGTTACTAGTGCTGTCAAACGATTAAAATATTTAATTGCGATTAATCGCATTGTTTTGTTTCCGGTCCAGATAGATCCGGTGTGGTGTTGTAGTTTTTCTGTTACTAGTTGTTGCAACAGCATGTGAAAAAAAACTACAAAGTTTGCTAGACCAAATTAAAACGTTAATCTCGCGATAAAAAGTTGACACTGTTAAAATGGGTTTGCGTTAACGCTGTTAATAACGCGTTTAACTGACAGCACTAGTTGTTACTAAATCAATCCTTCTCAACTGAGCATGTTTTTTATAAATGTGTCACCTGACGTATGACATCATACAGGTGACAGTGATGATGTCATCCATGCAGCCAATCAGAACAGAGACAGTGAACTCACCTTTCTGATCCCCTGAAGACAGTCGAGCAGTGTGAGACTGTAGCTGCTGTTACCAAAGGATGCGTCTCTGCAGAGACAGAGAGTCAGAGAGTCAGAGAGACAGAGACAGAGAGAGACAGAGAGTCAGAGACAGAGAGTCAGAGACAGAGTCAGAGATTCAGAGAGTCAGTGACAGAGAGTCAGAGATTCAGTGACAGAGAGTCAGAGACAGAGACACAGTGAGACCAAGTCAGTGCACTAACCTGAACGGCAGGTAGGGGGCGTTGGATCCAGAGATTAAAGCTTTATAAGCTTCTTCTGGAGTTTTCTTCAGGTAAATCACCTGAAACACATCACTCTTATTTAGGGTTTCACTGACATGAAAACTGTTGACCGAAACGAAACACTGAAAGAAATAATTCTGCTAATTCTGTCTCATTGTTTTTTTTAAATGTAATGTTGTTATGGCTGGGACTGTGTGTATTTACCTCACTAAAGTCAAGTATATCATATTATAGATTAATATTCCCTCTCCGGGAACCATCACCTTATCGTGGTGGAGAGGTTTGAGTGTCCCTGTGATCCTGAGAGCTGTATTGTCTGGAGCCTAGTGCTCCTGGGAGGGTCTCCCAAGGCAAATTGGTCTCAGGGGAGGGGCCTGACGAAGAATGGTTCAAAGACCCCATGAAACAACGACAGAGGAAGCCCGGGGCCCCCGCCTGGAGCCAGGCCCAGACAGAGGGCCCGTGAGCGAACGCCTGGTGGCCGGGTCTATCACGAAAAGTCCTGTGGCCTCTTCGTCGTCCTCCTGTGGACACACCACCTGCACCTGAACCGGAATGGGCAGTGTTCAAAGCCTCTATTGTGAAAGCTGTAGCGGAGAGCTGTGGCTCCAGGGCCTTAGGTGCCTCAAGGGGCGCTAACCCTTGAACCTCGTGGTGTGTTTCTGGGATATGTTATCCCGGAGGACTCCTGAGGCAGTTGCAAGGCATTGATGGGCCTGAAGGGCGCAGCCTCTGCTGTGGCAGACGCAAAGCAGCGGGCATGGGAGAGGTTCGGAGAGGACAAGGAGAAGGACTATCGATCGGCACCAAGGTGTTTCTGGAAAACCATTCGGGGCCTCAGGAGGGGAAAGCGGGGGACCATCCAAGCTGTGTACAGTAAGGATGGGACGCTGTTGACCTCGACTGAGGAGGTAACCGGACGGTGGAGAGGGAAGTTGATGGGGGATAATCGTCAATCTCCCTGAGGGAGGTCACTGAGGTGGTTAAACAATGCCACAATGGAAAGGCTGGGTGTGGAGGGGCTGTCTTGGATGACACGTCTCTTCAACATTGCATGGAGGTCGGGGGTCAGTACCGAAAGACTCATCACACTTCTCAGCCTCCCTGGTAAGGTTTACTCCAAGGTGCTGGAAAGGAGGGCTCGACCGGTAGTCGAACCTCAGATTCAAGAGGAACAATGCGGATTCCATCCTGGTCGTGGAACAACGGACCAGCTCTTTACTCTTGCAGGGATCCTGGAGGGGGCCTGGGAGTACGCCCATCCAGTCTACATGTTTTTTGTGGACCTGGCATATGATCGGGTTCCCAGGGAGATACTGTGGGAGGTGCTGCGGGAGTATGGGGTGAGGGAGGCACTACTTAGGGACATCCAATCCCTATACGCCCAAAGTAAGAGCTGTGTCCGGGTTCTCGGCACTAAATCAGGCCTGTTTCCTGTGGGTGTTGGCCTTCGCCAGGGCTGCACTTTATCACCAATCCTGTTTATGATTTTCATGGACAGGATATTGAGGCGCAGTCATGGGGGAGGGGGGCTGTGGTTTGGCAGGTTTGAGATCTCGTTGCTGCTTTTTGCAGATGATGTGGTCCTCATGGCTTCGTCGGCCTGTGACCTTCAGCGCTCACTGGATCGGTTCATAGCCGAGTGTGAAGCGGTCGGGATGAAGATCAGCACCTCCAAGTCTGAGGCCATGGCTCTTAGCAGGAAACCGGTGGATTGCCTTCTCCAGGTAGGGAATGACTCCTTGCCCCAGGTGAAGGAGTTCAAGTATCTCAGGGTCTTGTTCACGAGTAGCGGGAGATGGGCCTGAGAATCGGAACAGCTGCATTCGCTTTACAGGTACTGCATTCGCTTTACCGCACGGTTGTGACGAAAAGAGAGCTGAGCCGGAAGGCAAAGCTCTCGATCTACCGGTCAATCTACGTTCCTACCCTCACCTACGGTCATGAAGGTTGGGTCATGACCGAAAGAACTTGATCCTGGGTACAAGCGGCCGAAATGGGATTCCTCAGGAGAGTAGTTGGCCTTTCCCTTAGAGATAGGGTGAGAAGCTCGGTCATCCAGGGGGAGCCCGGAGTAGAACCACTGCTCCTTCACGTTGAAAGGAGCCAGTTGAGGTGGTTCGGGCATCTGGTGAGGATGCCTCCTGGGCGCCTCCCAAGGGAGGTGTTTCAGGCACGTCCAGCTGGGAGGAGGCCTCGGGGTAGACCTAGGACAAGGTGGAGAGATTACATCTCCACTCTGGCCTGGGAACGCCTCGGGATCCCTCAGTTGGAGCTGGTCAATGTGGCTCGGGAAAGGGAAGTTTGGGGTCCCTTGCTGAAACAGCTGCCCCCGCGACCCGGCCCCGGATAAGCGGCGGATGATGATAAGATTAATATTCATGCTTCAAAGAATAAATAAATTAAGAATCCATGAAAATATTTAGGAGGATCTCATGATCAGACTCAGGGTGCATGCCTCTCTTCTATTTTCTCTTCTCTGTGTCAAACACAGCCTGGATCATTATTTGGCTGAAATGTTTTTGTCGAATTTTCGCTCCATCATCATAGCGATGGACCGAAAATTCGGTCACCAGCAGGGGGCAGCTGACTCAACAAATAAAGTTAATGATGTATTATTACCAATAATTATTGATCATTAAACATTAATACAATAAGTGCAGATTTTTATTTTGAAGAGGAAGGAGAGGATGACCCTGTGTACTATGAAGACTCAAACAGGAACAGGAAGTAGAAAAAAAACAACTCACAGCGTATCCTCCAATTAGAACGGCCGCATTAGAACGTTTCCTCTGATCAAAGCTGGTGTAGTGAACGATTCTCTTCCTGGTCAGAGTGAAGGACTGAGGAGGAGCAGGAGGAGCAGGAGCAACAGCATACGGAGGACAAAAACAAAATGAAACATTACAAATTAATTAAAATTCAAATTATGCATCAAATACATTTACCCTGCAATTTAGTAGAGCTGAAACAATTAATCGATTATTAATTACGTTACATGTCATTTAGCAGACGCTTTTATCCAAAGTGACTTAGAAGGGAATTGAGTACCAGGGGTGGAGTCGAACTTGTGACCATGAAGTCTTTTGCACACAGGGTACCAGTCTTAACCACCGAGCCACTCCATCCACCCATTAATCAATTACTAAATTAATTGACAACTATTTTGATAAATCGATTAATCGGTTTGAAGCTTTTTTCATAATTAAACTAAGATTGTTTTCTGATTGTTTAAGCTTCTTAAATGTGAGTATTTCTTCATTTCTTTGCTCTGGATCACAAAGAAATCATTAAAAGTGAATCATTGGTTTGTGGACAAAACAAGACATTTGAGAACATCATCATTTCCAGGTTTGACAAACACCAATATTTTATGGACCAAATGATTAATCAAGAAAATAATCTACAGATTAATCAATTAATGGAAATAATAGCAGTTGCAGTTAGTTCAGTTAGTTAAACCATAGCTATATAAATAACTATTATAACTTTCTCTCTGTATTTAGACACAGATACTCCTCTGTCCTGAGAGCAGTGCATTACATTACATGTCATTTAGCAGACGCTTTTATCCAAAGCGACTTACAAAAGTGCATTTAAACATTTGGGTACAAATAAGAGCTAGAAGTAAGTAAGAGCTTCAAGTAGAACAAACTATGAAGTGCTAGTCATAAGTGCGATGTACAAGTTTTTTGTTTTTTTTCCCAGTGCATCATGGGATAATTACAGGTATGACTGTCATTAAACACACAGTAAATCCAGACTGACCAGTCCACTGTCCAACAACAGAAAATCAGAGGAATGTCATCACCATGGCAACAGAACAACATTATTTAACACACAATCATGGAAAGCACACACACACCCACACACACCCACACACAGTGACAACATTGAGTTAATTGTTACTGTATAACATCCTAACCATGCTGCCTCAGCCTGTGTGTGTGTGTGTGCGCGTGTGCGTGTGTGTGTGTTTGTGTTCCCTGTGCATTGTGGACATTCCTTCTGGAGGGTGTGTCTCTGTGTCTCTCACTCACCTTCAGCTTTTTGTTGAGTTTACAGCAGTATCTGTACAACATGGACAAGTTGAGAGGACCAAAGTCTGCATAGAAACTGGAGACACACACAGAGGACACACACTGTCAGAGAGGACACTGGGGGGGACACAGTGTCAGAGAGGACACACACTCTCAGAGAGGACACTGGGGAAACACTGTCAGAGAGGACACACACTGTCAGAGGACACACACTCTCAGAGAGGACACACACTGTCAGAGAGGACACTGGGGACACACTGTCAGAGAGGACACACTGTCAGAGCAGATGGACACTGTCAGAGGACACTAGGGGACACACACTGTTAGAGAGGACACTAGTGACAGACAGTGAATATGTCTGTACAATGACTTAAACGAGAACTAACACTGAACGTCACTGTGAGGTCATGAGAGGTCACTGTGAGGTCACTGTGAGATCATGTGACTGACTTACTTTTCATAGACAAACTCGTCATCGGTGCAGAAATAGTGAGTGTTCACTGTACTTTTAGGTTTACTGCGTAACGTGGCAAAGTACAGACGATCTGAGAGAGAGACAGACAGAGAGACAGACATAGAGAGAGAATTAAACAGTAAATATCTTGTTATCATGAGAGACATATCATGTTTTTAACTGAAGATAAAACATTCATTCATTCATAAATTGAGTGAGTCACACTAATCCAGTTTAGATGTAATGAACACATGAACAACATAACAGGATGATTTTTATTGTTCCTCATGTCTGTGAGACATTCACTCACTCACTGAGGTCTTTATGACCCAGGACGAGGACTTTAAATGTCTCCTGCAGGTCCTCATGTCTGTGAGACATTAATCTGGTTACTGTCAAGTGACTTCATAACTGTGTCACTGCATTACAATGAACAAATGAATACACTTTAACTGTCTATTTGAGTCATCGTAGAACAGGTTAGTCTCAGTAACTTTGGTGAGTTTGAATAAACTTTAACTGTATTTTTGAGTCTCAGTATCTTTTTTTGAATAAACTTTGTTAACTGTATTTTTGAGGCTTTGTAGCAAAGGTTAGTCTCAGTATCTGTGATGAGTTTAAATAAACTTTAACTGTCTTTTAAGTCTTTGTAGCAGCGGTTACTTTCAATATATTTTAGCTTGAATGCATTTTATTAACTTTTCTTTGAGTCCTTGACGCGAATCTCAGTCTCGTACCTTTGATAAATTCGGCGGCTCCGGGCAGTTCCGGGTCCTCGCTCATCATAGACTGGTCGACAGGACCGGAAGTGCCGGACTCCCCCTCCTCCACAGTCTCACCAACTCTTGCGGCTACTAAAAGGTTAGCCGCTCGCAGGCTAACAGTAGTTACGTGACGATAAAGTGTTTACAAAGTTATCAAACTTGGCACGCAGTTTGCCGTCAGTGTTAGCGGCAGCTCCTCGGTCATGGACGGGCTTGTTGCCCCGCCCCCCGCCGCGTTTTCTTCGCCGTTAACAGACAAACGTTAGCACATTAGCATAGATGCGGCTGCGGACGCCTGTGATGTCTAAAACTGTGATTGAACCAATCCTTCCTTAAGACATGCGTAACCATAGTAACGGGAGCCGCTCCCATAGCAACAACAGCCAATCAACAAGTAGGAGCTCTGCGATACGTTCACGCGCTGCTGGGAAACGAGAAAACTGAGGAAAATGTCGTGAAGTTCGGTGAAAAGACGCAAATGAGCGGCGCTTTGATCATTAAACAACAAACAACAACAAACACCGCCGCCGCCTTTGTTTATGTTCTTTTATGTTTGCACCTTGTATTTAAGACGTATGTCCTCATGAGGACACCAAAGTGTCCATCAACAACAGCTGATACAATGTTTCTGTTTCATCATCAGACCAATCACAAGCTTTGATCCACATTCAAACCTGATCACATGATCATATGTGAGAGACATCGACACTAACCTGCGATCAGAGAGATCCACACACGGTTTGTCCCAGTTGACCCTGGACCTGGCCCAGACCCTGATCCTGGCCCTGGTCTGGGACCTGATCCTGGCCCTAGTCTGGGACCCAGCCCAGCCGTCAGAGTGCGTGGTCCGTCCTGGTGTGTCCTCCGGGCCGCGGTGTCGGCCATGCTGCAGGGTAGCAGCAGACTGCAGGGACGGACTCTGGGAGGCACACAGGTGTAAGGTGATCCGGATCAGGTTTCTCCTGGTTCCAGAGTTTTCCAGTCTCCTCAGGTTTCTGCTGTATTCACTGTACAGCAGTGATGACATCATCACGCCAATACCGTCACGGAAACATTACCCACAATCCCACACAGCTCAACTGTCATGATCTGACATTAATCATGTGACTCATGATGTCACAGTTAAAAAACAAAAAAAAGACACAAAAGTCAAGGTTGAAACATTTATTTTTTTTACCCCCTGAGTGAGTGAGTGAGTGATTGAGTGAGTGAGTGACTACAGCTGCAGGTTGCTGACCCCTGACCCCTGACACTCGATGATGAAGCTCTGCTCATCTTCACTCTTTGTTATTGTGAACTTTGCCTGAAACAGAAAACACAGATGTTAGCATGGTGGTGGCTAACCACAATGCTACAAGAGTCTGATATAATTACACTGATGCCCACCTTTAATGCACTTTTTTCAACACAAACATTGGAAACAGGGAGGGACACATGAATGAATGAAAATCACCTCTGTCAGCTGCTCTGCCATGTGAATGAATGAATGAACAAATTAATGTATGAATGAATGAACGAACGCCACCTCTGTCAGCTTCTCTGCAATGTGAATGGATGAATGAAGGTCACTTCTGTCAGCTGCTCTATGTGATTTGAACAGATGAAGTCACTTCTGTCAGCTACATTGCGATGTGAATGGATGGATGAATGAATGTCACATATGTCAGCTGCTCGTGTGAATGAATGGATGAATGAATGAACGTCACCTCTGTCAGCTGCTTTGCGATGTGAATGGATGGATGAATGAATGAATGAATGTCACCTGCTCTGCAATGTGAATGGACGAATGAATGTCACCTCTGTCAGCTGCTCTGCAATGTGAATGGATGAATGTCACCTCTGTCAACTGCTCTGTGATGTGAATGGATGAATGTCACCTCTGTCAGCTGCTCTGCGATGTGAATGGATGGATGAATGAATGAATAATGAACGTCACCTCTGTCAGCTGCTCTGCAATGTGAATGGCCGTCTGCGTGTGCAGTGTCACGGCAGCTGTACGAATTCGCGATGTTCCATTTGCCAACGCCATGAAGATGATGAGCTGAAGAGGAAGAGGAGGAGACAAGTCACTGTGATGATGTCACTGATGTCAGCAGCTGTGTGTGTGTGTGTGTGTGTGTGTGTGTGTGTGTGTGTGTCACCTGGTCCTGTAAAAACTCGTCCACGCAGCCATTTTGTCTGAGGTTTCTCAACAACATCTCAGCAGCTTCAATCCCAATTTTATCAGCATACACACCTGAAACACACACACACACACACACACATACACATTAATAAGCACCTGCAACACATGTGTTTGTGTGTTGCTGCCCCCTGCTGGTCTCACCTTTCTTTCCCAGAGCTGAACCTGCAAACAAACAACCTGTGGAAGATTCTGCGATGATTCTGTAACAGAGCAGACAGAACAATCAGAGAGCAGGTCACAAACAGTGATGTGAGCAGTGACGTCAGCAGGGGGCGGGGCCTCACATGATTCCGTTGCCGTTACCACAGGCCTTTTCTTTCTCCTGCAGAGACTGAATGTTGATGTAAAGATCTTTAATTTCCTTCCTGATGGTTCGAACTGCAGCTGCTGCCATGTCTTTAGCCAACTGACAAGTAAACGAGTAAACAGAGTCAGCAACAACAACAATACAGTCAACAACCATGAGTAAACAACAGGGCTGTTGCACAAACCCAAGATAAGCGATGAAGTCTGGATATCTGAGTTCTTATGACTAAATTTGCCCTGGACTCTGTGACACAAATGCACAATAAACTGAAACAAGTTACCAGTTAAGAGTCGGGCTAAGCGTCAGGCTAAGCGTCGGGCACATGTCTGGATTAGTTAAACCTGGCTCATTGAACGTGTAACGTGCAACTGAGCTGATGACCCTTTGTCGAGCTTCACTTAAATCGACTGTCTGTTTGTGTTTCCGCACTTGTCAATATGACAACAGAGGCTGACAGAGGCTTGTTGTGTGAACGGGGTGAAGTCCGCCATCTCTGATTGCCTTGTTGTACCTTTGTGTGACAGTCACCTGGTTAACAACATGTAAACAACAACAACAACAACATCCAGTTAAAGAGTTTACTTTGTAGGGCAGGACTCCAGCGACAAACGCTCGACCGTGGATCCTGACGATGTTTCCTCTCTCTGTCATGACGACAGGCTGCAGTTCTTTGACCGGATTTACTGTCACCTGAACCTCACCACCTCCTCTGGGATAGTAACCTCTGAAACACACACACACGCATCAGGATGTACGAGGACATGAAGCGGACAAAACTAACACACAACTGTGTCTCCTCAGCAAACGACTGGACACTGACCTCATTCTGATGTCACAGTCAAAATGGACGCCAAACTTCTCCACAATGGGTTTAAACACCTGAAGAAGAAAAAACAGGAAGACAGGAAGTCACCTGACAGGAGTAACATGTGCATGCGCGTGTGTGTGCGTGTGAGTGAGTGTGTGAGACCTTGAGTGTGTAGTCGATCTGAGGAGCCATGTCAGCGTTGGTTCCTCCCTTCAGACAAAACTGAGAGGATGAGTCAGCAAACAGAGCACAGGGGAGAGCGAGCTGCAGCAGGAGACAAACACTCCTGAGAGAGGGACAGAGAGAGAGAGAGGTTACACAAGGGATAGTTCAGATTTATTTGTGTGTGGTTGTACAGTGAAGGAAATAATTATTTGATCCCTCACTGATTCTGTAAGTTCACCTACTAAAAAACAAATTAACAGTCTACACTTTTGAGTGAAATAATTATTTGATCCCCTACCAACACTAAAGAATTCTGGCTCCCACAGACTAGTTACCTGTATACAAGACACCTGCTACAGAATGAATCAATCAGACACCAACCTCTCCATCATGGGCAAGATCAAATACATTTCTAAAGACATCTGGGACAAGACTGCAGATCTGCACAAGGCCTGAATGGGCTACAAGACCATTGGCAAGAAACTGGGTGAGAAGATAATTAGAAAATGGAAGAAACATAAAATGACTGCAGTCCCCACGAAAGATTTCACCTTGTTGGGCATCAACGATCATGAGAAAGGTGAGTGATCAGCCCAGAACTACCCGGGAGGAGCTTGTTAATGATCTCAAGGCAGCTGGAACCACAGTCACCAAGAAAACCATTGGTAACACAGTACGCCGTAATGGATTAAAATCCAGCAGCGCCTGAAAGGTGCCCCTGCCCATGAAGGCACATGTACAGGCCCGTCTGAAGTTTGCCAATGAACACCTGAATGATTCAGAGAATGACCCGCTGTGTTTGGAGGAAGAGGAATTCAGACTATGACCCCTGGAACATCATCCCCACTGTCAATCATGGAGGTGGAAGCATTATGCTTGTGTCTCTGCTAAGAGGAGAGGTCAACTTCACCGCAACGAGGGAAACATAGATGAGGCTTTGTACCATGAAATCCTGGGTGACAAACGCCTTCTCTCAGCCAGGAAACATAAAATGGGTCGTGGATGGGTCTTCCAGCAAAACATACAGCCACAGCATAACGAAGGGGTGGCTTAAGATGAAGCACATTAAGGTCATGGACAGGCCTAGCCAGTATCCGGACCTAAATTCTATAGAAAATCTGTGGGGGGAGCTGAAGCTTCGCGTTACCAAGCGACAGCCTCAACACCTTAAGGATTTGGAGAGGATCTGCAAAGAGGAGTGGTTCAAAATTCCTCCTGAGATGTTTGGTGATCAACTACAAGAAACATCTGACCTCTGTACTGCCAAGGGGTTCTCCACCAAGAACTTACTAATGTTATAATAGGAGGTCAAATACTTATTTCACTCAATTAATTGCAAAATAATTTAAATATTTTGTTTTACGCGATTTTCTGGATTTTCTTTTTAATATTCTGTCTCTCCATGTTAAAATAAACCTACAATTAAAAGTATAGACTGTTCATTTGTTTGTCAGTGGGTGAACCTACAAAAACAGTGAGGGATCAAATACTTATTTCCTCCACTGTAAGAGGTACTGACGGTCAAAGATGACTGCTGTGTGAACCAGCCTGAGACACAGAGGCTCACTCTCCAGAAGAAAAAACATGTCTTTTAGCAGAGACTCAAGACTTACAAGATATCTATGTCACATGTTGTCGTCTTTATCTCGCTGTTAGACAGATTTTCTCTATGGACTTTGGTGTGTGAGAGTGAGTGGTTTAGAACTTCAGTTTACTGTTGGAAAAGTCTGTCTAACAGCGAGATAAAGACGTCAACATGTGACGTAGATATCAGAGACTTAAACTGTTAAAGATTTTATGAGCCAAGTCTTTTGTCGTGTCTTCTTGCATCTCTGCAGGACGCTGCAGCAGTGATGGTCTCACAGATGCTTGTCTCACCCTGCTGTCTGTGTGTCAGCTGTGTGGGATCCAGACTGGATCTTTCCTGGAGTCAGAATGATGTCCGTGGAGCCGATGCTGGCTCCCTGAAGACAACCAGAACACAGATCTGAGACGAGCTGCAGGCCGGTGAGGTGCTGTGGTCTGAACACATACACAAACACACATGAGGACAGAACTCCTGGATTTTATGCAATTTTGGTTTCTCTTTAGTTTCCTCCTTCACTGTGAAACTGACAACTGAGACACTATTCTGTCTCAGTCTCACTGTGTCTGTCTTGCTGTGTGTCTTCTCTGTCTCACTGTGTCTCTGTCTCGCTGTGTCTCAGTCTTGCTGCTGTCTCAGTCTTGCTGCTGTCTCAGTCTTGCTGCTGTCTCAGTCTCGCTGTGTCTCTGTGTCTCTCTGTCTCACTGTGTCCCTCTGTGTCTCAGTCTCACTGTGTTTCTGTCTTGCTGCTAGCCGGCCACTCTGCTTTAATGAATAGGCTAGCGTTAGCCTGTTAGCTGTCTTCACCTGAGTCCCGGTGTGCTTCTACCGGCGCGGATTTTGGTGATTTTGATGGCGGAACCGCTGATGCAGCTGAGCGCCGCGGCGACTCTGAGGATCTGTCCACCCTGCGGAGAACCGACACCGGGAAACATAGACGGACACCGGTGAGTCCAGCAGCGGCGTTAGCCTGCAGCCACTAACTGCTAACAGCGCGATACTCACTCCCTCCAGAATGCTGCCGTCGATGTTACGCTCTGAAGACGCAGGCACCGGCGCAGACACCGACACAGGCTCCATCTTCACTCACAATGCGGAGCCAAGACTTCTCTACACAAATGTTAGCGTTAGCTTCTTCTACACTTTCTTCGCCTGAAACTTCTCAGGTGACGCTACTTCCGGCCACCTTCAAAATAAAACATAGTTTTTTATTTAATAAATATTAAAATATACAAACAATATGTCACTTCATAAATGTTCTGTGTTTGCGCTTTTCTATTCTTGATGGTCACTCAAAGCTTTTTATGGTTGGAACATTCACTCAAAAGAGGGTCCAGTGTGGGGGGCAGAGAGGAGCTAATGTTTTTAATATCTTCTAAAAACATTTCATCACCACAGATGTGAGGGCTATTGGGTGACCGTCATTGGGGTTACTGTGCTGGGCTGTCTTTGGGATGGGGACCACAACAGACTTCTTTAAAGTATGTGGGAATCACACACTGTGAGAGGGGGAGGTTGACCATCATTGTAAACACCGGTGCAAGCTGTTCAGCACAGGTTTTGAGGACTCCACCACTGATGCCGTCAGAGTTGTAGGCTGTGGTGCGGGCCCTCAGTGAGTCGTGGACGGTTTTATCCACCCACAGCCTATGGTTGGGAAAAGTTCTGATGGTGGTTATTGGTGTTTTGTCTTCCATCATTTTCCCAATGAATCCCACAACCGTTTCTGCGAACTGGGTTCGTAAGTCCTCCCCAGCCCTGTGGCTGCCTGACTCAGTGCGTGCTGAGAGAGCCACGATACGGGCAGCAGAAAGGAAATGGAAAAAATCAAAACACCCTGATGACCTGCTTTTCTATCATTCTCTTCTCTCCACCTTCACTGCCTCTATCTCTGCAGCCAAAAAATCTTTCTATCAGACTAAAATTCAATCCTCTTTCTCTAACCCCAAAAAACTTTTCTCGATCTTCTCTAACCTCCTTGACCCCCCACTTCCCCTACTCTCTTCTACCAATTCACTTGGTCAACTACTTCACAAAAAAAGTAGATGACATTTGCTCTTCTTTCTCAACCCCACCTCCTGATCTCACCACTCTCCCAACCACAAATTCAGCTCCTTCTCTATCCTCTTTCACCCCTCTATCTCATGATCAAGTTCTTTCCCTAATAACCTCTGCCCGCCCCACCTCCTGCCCCCTTGGCCCTATCCCCTCTCACCTTCTTCAGTCATTTGCTTCTGATCTTCTTCCTTTCCTCACCCACCTCATTAACACATCTCTATCATCTGGTTGCTTTCCAGACTCTCTTAAAGAGGCCAGAGTGACCCCCCTCCTTAAAAAACCCACCCTTGACCCGCCTGAAGTAAATAACTACAGACCTGTCTCTCTTCTTCCTTTTCTCTCCAAAACTCTGGAGCGCGCTATCTTTAATCAACTCTCCTCCTTTCTTCACCGGAACAACCTTCTTGATCCTCTTCAGTCTGGTTTTAAAGTAGGTCACTCGGCCGAAACTGCACTTCTTGCTGTCACTGAGCAACTCCACACTGCCAGGGCTGCCTCTCTCTCCTCTGTGCTCATCCTCTTGGACCTTTCTGCAGCGTTTGACACAGTTAACCACCAGATCCTTACTTTCTCCCTTCAAGAACTAGGTGTCTCAGGCTCTGCACTTACACTACTCTCGTCCTATCTTCAAAACTGAACATAAAGAGACATACCTGGAGAGGATCCGTGTCGGAACCCTGTCCTCTAGCTACTGGGGTCCCTCAGGGTTCTGTCTTGGGCCCTCTCCTTTTCTCTCTACATCAACTCTCTTGGTTCTGTTATTCTCTCTCATGGTTTTTCCTATCACAGCTATGCCGATGACACCCAACTCATTTTCTCTTTTCCCAGCTCTGACACACATGTAGCAGAACGGATCTCCGCTTGTCTGACTGACATCTCTCAGTGGATGTCTGACCATCACCCTCGACAACTCTGTGGTAGCTCCTTCTCATTCCTTAAGGAACCTGGGTGTGACACTTGATGACCATCTCTCCCTCACTGCCAAAATTGCTGCAACAGCTCAGTCTTGCAGATACATGTTGCTCAACATCAGAAGGATACGGCCTCTTCTAACCCAGAAGGCGGCACAGGTTCTGGTCCAAGCTCTTGTCATCTCACGCTTGGGCTACTGCAACTCCCTCCTGGCTGGTCTCCCTGCGTGTGCCATACGACCTCTGCAACTCATCCAGAATGCAGCAGCTTGACTGGTCTTCAACTTACCAAAATTCTCCCACACTACACCACTCCTCCGCTCCCTTCATTGGCTTCCTATAGCTGCTCGCATCCACTTCAAGACACTAGTGCTTGCGTTCCATGCTACAAACGGATCCGGTCCAGCCTACATCCAGGACATGATCAAAACCTACACCCCAGCCCGCCCACTCCACTCTGCATCGGCAAACCGGCTCGCTGCCCCCTCACTGAGAGGATTGCAGAGGCAGAACACAAGACTGTTCACTGTCCTAGCTACCAAATGGTGGAACGAGCTCCCCATCAACATCCGGACAGCGGAAAGCCTCCCCGTCTTATTTCTTCTGACTCTACCTTGACTAAGACGACGGCGACAATAAAAAAATTTTTTTTTAAAAAAAACCCAAAAAAACGCACTTATGACGAGCACTTCATAGTTTGGCTTACTTGAAGCTCTTACTTACTTCTAGTTCTTATTTGTACCCAAATGTTTAAATGCACTTATTGTAAGTCACTTTGGATAAAAGCATCTGCTAAATGACATGTAATGTAATGTAACTCGTTGATGCACCACTGCACCGAAACGTCCCAGTCCGCTAAATCCAGTGCACCCAGCAGAGCGGCCTGTGACACCAGTTGTTATTCACCATCAGACAAACACCACCTCCCCTTGATTCACCCATTCATACCCATTCACTCAGCGACTTATATGAGACCATTTAAAGTAGCTGTAGCAGACAGTCAGTCATCATCTAACCGCTTTATCCTCCACCAGAGGGTCGCGGGGGGTGCTGTGCCAATCTCAGCTACATTGGGTGATAGGCGGGGTACACCCTGGAGTTTGCATGTTCTCCCCGTGTGTGCGTGGGTTCTCTCCGGGTACTCCGGCTTCCTCCCACAGTCCAAAAACATGCAATGTGGGGATTAGGTAAATTGGACACTCTAAATTGACCGTAGGAGTGAGTGGGAGAGTGAATGGTTGTTTGTCTCTATCTGTGTGTGGCCCTGCGATGGACTGGCGAACTGTCCAGGGTGTACCCCGCCTATCGCCCGATGTAGCTGAGATTGGCACAGCACCCCCCGCGACCCTCTGGTGGAGGATAAAGCGGTTAGATGATGACTGACTGACTGACATTATTATCCATCATAACCACATAAGAAAGGACTTTTGTTTCCTCAATTTATTTTATAAAACAGCGGCAGATACAGACAGTTAAAGCACTGATGCTAATGCTAATGCATAAAGCTGATACTAGCATTCACACTGATAATCATAAATAAGTACATTTAAGTGTCATCATTATTGCTGACGCTAATACTAATTCTGATGCTAACAAGGATGCAAACACTAGTGCTAACATGGATGCTAACACTCATGTTAATACTGATGCTAACAATACAAAGTCAAACTGGTTTTATAAAATATATGCAGTCCAGTGACAGAAAGCAGGAAATTACATCATGATGTTAGAGGCGGGCTTGAGGGCAGTGGGTGGAGCTCAGTTCATGTATCTTTTTATTGTTATATGATTTATTTTATTATACGGTGACGCGGCGCCCCCTTCAGAATCACATGATGCTGCAGCACATGCACGGCTGTTTCTTCTTCTTCACTTCCACCACTCCCCCCGTCTCACGCCCCGCCTCACACTCCGCCTCCCTCGCCGTTGTCTCCCCATTGCTTGCCATCATGGCCGCCGTAGGTTTGGCACTTGGTGGTGAGGCAGAAGAGGCAGAGGAGGTGAGAGGAGGCAGAGCTTCTGTCTGCGCTCCTCTGCGAGCCTCTTGCTCCACATGTCCTCCTGGGGACATTTTGCCGTTGGCATCGTCAATGACAACCAGCTCGGCCGTCACTGTGCCGTGTAGCCCCAGCACCCTCTTAGTCTCCGCCTCGTCCTCCACACTCTGGTATCCCATGAACACCATGGTGACCGGTTTCTCGGCGCTGGCCTCAGACACGTCAAGCTCGGTGGGAGGTTTAGCCTCAAGTCCCACGATCTCCACCGTGACCTGAGACTGCGAACGCTGAAGCTCAGGCCCTGCCTCCTCCTGTAATTCTGCCGTTGAGAGTGAGTTTACTGTAGCAACAGTCTGCGACATCATGGAGGCTTCATCAGCCTTGTGGATGAGCTCATCGACCTCGGAGCAGCTGAGCAGGTGGACGCCATCTTCACCGTTCACTTCATGGACCACTGAGACAGAAGAAGAACCAGGATCAGGACGCCTGCTCACAGTGATAGTCAGCTGTGACATCACTGGTGACATCACTGCAACAGAACTTCACCTTTCTGCTCGTCCTCATAAACTTTGATCCCTTGTTGAGAAAGGTCAACAGGAAGTGTAGTGTTAGTGGACAGAACCCGGGTTTCTCCTGTCAGTCTGTCTCGCTCTACGGTAATTTCCACTGAGTACACCGCTGTGAGACAGGTTAGACACAGGTTAGAGACAGACAAATTAGATACAGGTTAGAGACAGACAAGTCAGAGACAGACAAATTAGAGACAGGTTAGAGACAGACAAGTTAGAGACAGACAAATTAGAGACAGGATAGAGACAGACAAGTTAGAGGCAGACAGGTTAGAGACAGACAGGTTAGAGACAGACAGGTGATGATCCTCTATGTACAGGGTTAGGGTTAGTTAATTGTGGAGCTCCACAGGGCTCACAGTTTTATTTATCAATGAGACCTGACCCAACTCTGGGAATGTCTCAAAGACATTAAGTTCTGGATGACTATCTGACCACATGGTCACTTGACTATCTCTGTCCCCCATTGTCTCTGTCCTGAATCTGGTTCTGTCAGAGATTTGTTCCTGGTGTGAACAGTTGTTTCTTCGATCATGCACTCTCAGTATAACGATGTAAAGAACCTGGAGACAATGTGATTTGGAGTCTAGGACCTGGTCTTGGACCTCTTCTCTTTATCTTCCACCTGGTCTTGAACTAGGTCCTGGACCTCTTTTCTTGTACCTTGGCCTGGTCTTGCACCAGATCTTGGAGTTCTGTTATTGGTCTTAGACCCAATCCTGGTCTTGAACAAGGTCCTGAACCTCTGTTCTTGGTCTTGGTTCTGGTCCTGGCCTTGGCGGTGATGTAGAACCAAGTCTCTCTTTTTCGCGGACTTACCTCTCTTCATCTCCGTTGATTCTCTTGGTGTGTTGATCTGAGGACTTGTGTGAATTTTAACCTCTGCAGAGGATCATGGAAAAAAGAGGCGGGGCTCAGTATGAGTCAATGACAACACAGGAAACTGATCATTATAATCTGATGACAGTAAAGTCACCATATTAGTGTAATATAACTGTTGTCGTGTGACCCCATAATACTGTAAATGTTATGTAATCTGATTATTGTAATAATCCGAGAAACTCATTACTGCATATAAACTATCAATAATCTGATTACTGGATTTAAGTACCTATTACAACTGCAGTAATCTGATTTACAACAATCTGAATACCAGACTATAACTCGGCTACAACAACAGTAATAATGTCTCACCGTGGACAGTGGGACATGGAGCTCCTTGACCTCTGACCTCTGTAGCTGATCACAGAGACGCAGTGAGAAACATTTTGTAAAGCAACAACAAAGAAACAGAGAAGAGGAATTTTACCTTTGACTGATCCTGTGGCCACCTGCAGGAGGTGAGAGGAAGCTGAATGAGATTACAGTGGTCAATCAGATTACAGTGGTCAGATGCTGCTGTTAGTATGATTTATATAATCTGACCACTGTAGCATGACTAATATAAAATGACCACTGTAGCATGACTAATGTAATCTGACCACTGTAGCATGACTAATATAAAGTGACCACTGTAGCATGACTAATATAAAACTGACCTAATATAATCTGTATGACTAATGTAATCTGACCACTGTACTATGACTAATATAATCTGACCACTGTAGCATTACTAATATAATCTGACCACTGTAGCATGACAGATATAATCTGACCACTATAGCATGACTAATTTAATCATCTGACCACTAGCATGACTAATGTAATCCGACCACTGTAGCATGAGTAACATAATCTGACCACTGTAGCTTGACCAATATAATATGACCACTTTAACATGACTAATATAATCTGACCACCGTAGCATGACTAATGTAATCTGACCACTGTAGCATGACAAATATAATCTGACCACTGTAGTATTAGTAATACTAGTAATACATGCTTCACGGGTCAGATTATATTAGTCATGACTGATTATATCATTAGTCATGACTGTAGCATGACTGATTATATTAGTCATGCTACAGTGGTCAGATTATATTAGTCATTCTACAGTGGTCAGATTATATTAGTCATGCTACAGTGGTCAGATTATATTAGTCATTCTACAGTGGTCAGATTATATTAGTCATGTTACAGTGGTCAGATTATATTAGTTATTCTACAGTGGTCAGATTATATTAGTCATGTTACAGTGGTCAGATTATATTAGTTATTCTGATCACAAGTGTGTGGGTGTACTCACTGGAAGTGTTATGGTCTGACACTCATCTTCAATTTCCAGACTGACCAGTTCCTGCTCCAACCTACAACACACACACACACATAAATGGACAAATCATGAATAATTAGATCAGATTAAACCTGTTTGACCAGGTATGATCAGATTAAGAGGATCAGATTAGACCTGCTGATAGTCTCTTCCAGGATCCTGGTCTTGGCCTCATCCTGCTCAACTTGTCTCTGGACCTGGTCCTGGTTCTGGTCTGGTCCAGCAGAGGGTGCTCCATCCAGCAGCCATCGCTCCCTCAGAGTCTTAGACTGAAAGTCAAACTCATCAATAACAAGGCAGTCAGAGATGGCAGACTGTCGGCCTGTATGTGTAACAATTCTTGGGCAACACATGTCTCACAAATCACAAATTCTAACAGGCCTATTGCAAGCAAGTGTGGAAACACAGACAGACACATAGAGCCACCAAAAACAATACTTCAACTCCCACTCTGTGGGGTGAAGTGACAAAACTGATCATGTCTTTGTCTGTCTGTACCTGTCTCTGTCTGTCCCAGCCTGTACCTGTCCCAGCCTGTACCTGTCTCTGTCTGTACCTTTCTCTGTCTGTACCTGTCTCTGTCTGTACCTGTCTCTGTCTGTCCCAACCTGTACCTGTCTATGTCTGTACTTGTCTCTGTCTGTACCTGTCTCACCTTCAGGTATTGCAGCGTTCTCCTGTCGTCCTCCAGTTGATGTCTCTTGTTCTCCACTTCTGTCTGCAGCTTCTTCTTCTCCTGAGGCATGATGGGAAATGTAGTTAGTAAGTGTGTGTGTGTGTGTGTGTGTGTGTGTGTGTGTGTGTGTGTGTGTGTGTGCGCATGTGTTTGTGGACTCACTGTGATGAGCTGCAGACGATCCTGAGTCTCCCTGAAAGAGAGAAAACAAATGTTTGACTGTAGAATGTTTGTGTCATGATCATGATCCGTTAAGTATTTTGTTTTGTTTCTCCCTTCATGTTCCATGTCTTGTCTTCCTGTTTTATTTTGGAAATCACTCACCCTTGTCTCTGTTTCAGGTTGCTGTCTACCCCGCCCCCTTCCTTGTTGGCGTGCACCTGATCCCTGATTGTGTCTACCACACCTGCATCCTATCACTCCCTAATCAAGCACTGCTTATATTCCCGTCTGTGTCTTGTCGCCAGTTCGTTGTAGTTCATAGCTCACGTTCCAGCACTCTTTGCCACAGCCACAGCCATGTTTTCTCTCGAATGTTTGACTGTTGACTGTTTGATTGTTGACTGTTTGCTGTAGAATGTTTGACTGTAGAATGTTTGACTGTAGAATGTTTGACTGTTGAATGTTTGACTGTTGAATGTTTGTAGAATGTTTGACTGTAGAATATTTGACTGTTGAATGTTTGACTGTAGAATGTTTGACTGTTGAATGTTTGACTGTAGAATGTTTGAATGTTTGTGAATGTTTGAGAATGTTTGACTGTTGAATGTTTGACTGTAGAATGTTTGACTGTTGAGAATGTGACTGTTGAATGTTTGAGAATGTTTGACTGTTGAATGTTTGACTGTAGAATGTTTGACTGTTGTGTTGTCAGTGTTGTACTAACAGCCGACAGTTGCACACAACTAAACATACTAATTCACAACTGTCAGTTTATACTGGATCTACTGAGTCTCAACTACAGACAAGTGCAGAACTAACCAACCGACTGACCGACCAACAGACTAACTAACTCTCTCGCTCAATCACTCACTGCACACAGAGATGTTGGGTCAGTATTGATCACAAACCAGATGCTTCATTTTTTTTAAAAAAACAACTCAATAAATGATTCAAGGATCTGAACACACACACACACAGAAACACACACACACAGAAACACACACTCAGCAGAAACAGTGACTCAGCGCTTTGTATGATACTGCTGTATGATGATGTCACAGTAAAAGAGAAAAGAGAAATGAAGATGAAATAAAGAAATGAAGGAAAATAAAGAGATGCTGTACTCACTGCATCATCATCATGTCTGATCAGTCCAACAGAGACAGGTCATGTGATCCACAGCAGAGGAGGCGGAGCCACACCCAACAAGGAGGGAGGGAGGGAGGGAGAGAGAGAGAGAAAGGGGGAGGACAGAAGTGAAGGAGACTTTCTCTTTCAAATA
Organism: Solea senegalensis; assembly: GCF_019176455.1. NCBI lineage: Eukaryota > Metazoa > Chordata > Actinopteri > Pleuronectiformes > Soleidae > Solea > Solea senegalensis. The sequence continues at coordinate 23,339,295 of NC_058034.1, forward strand.
AAGTGAAAAGATGCTGCATTCAGGGACAGTTGGACATTTGGAGTCAATCTGATTACAGCCTGACTACAATCTGATTACAACCAGATTTCAATCTGATTACAAAGTACAGCCTGATTACAACCCGACTACAAACTGATTACAACCTACAGTCTGATTACAACCTAACTACAATCTGATTACAACCTACTGTCTGATAACAATCGGACTACAGTCTGATTACAACCTGAGTACAATCTGATTACAACCTACTGTCTGATAACAATCGGACTACAGTCTGATTACAACCTGACTACAATTTGATTACAACCTACAGTCTGATTACAACCTGGCTACAATCTGATTACAATGTACAGCCCAATTACGACCTGAATACAATATGATTACAATTTACAGTCTGACTACGATCTGATTACTGCCGTATTTACGATCCGCTAACAATGTGACTATAGTCTGATTACAACCTGAGTACAATGTGATTACAACCCGACTACAATCTGATTAAAGTACAGCCCGATTACAACTACAATCTGATTACAACCTACTGTCCGATTACAATATGATTACAACCTACAGTCTGACTACAATTTGATTACTGCCTTAATACAATCTGCTAACAATGTAACTCGATCCGATTACAGCCTGACTGCAATCTGATTAAAAACTAGTCTGACTAAACATAACTAAAATTATATTATGGTCCAAGTCAACTAATATACTTTGGCATCAATTGGAAGCACAGTCATGCTCCCCAGTCTCTTTTTCTGCTTTATTAACCAGCTCGGTCACCGCAAACCCCTCTGGCCTTACCTGCAACCCTGTGGTCATCGCTACGCTTAAGATATGGTTTCAATTTAGGAAGCAGTTTAAATTTACTGCTCCCACTGTTTTAACCCCACTGTTAAAAATTCCTGCGTTTAAGCCTGCGTTTACTGATTCCACTTTCTCCTTGTGGCAAGATAGGGGACTGAAATGTTTTGAGGACTTCTATAAGGAAGGGGTCTTTTGTTCTTTTGAAGATCTGGTTACTGAATTCAATCTTCCACCCTCTCATCTTTTTAGATATTTCCAGGTGAGAAATTGTGCGAAGTCCTTATTCTCCGACTTCCCTCGCCTTCCACCTAAACAGCCATGGGGTGAACTCTTACAATTGAATCCTTTACAGAGGTCTTTAATGTCAAACATTTACAGTTCTACTCAGTCGTATGATGATCATTTGACCACCAACACAAGAGGGTCTTGGGAGCGCGAACTTGGATTGGCTTTTGACGAATATTGGTGGGAGTCCGCACTGCAGGTTGTTCACAGAACCTCTATTTGTGCCAGGTTGACCTTGATACAGTTTAAAGTTGTATTTAGATGTCATTATACGAAAACAAGGTTGGCACAGATTTTCCAGAATACGGTAGATGTCTGTGACAGATACGGAGGCACACCCTGCAATCTTACGCATATGTTTTTCTCTTGTCCAACTCTGACCAATTTTTGGCAAATTTATTTCAGCACCATGTCTAGGATACTCTCCAGGACTATTCATATGTCACCACACATTGGTATTTTTGGTCTTCCAGCACACAATGGATTAAAGAGACTATGTCCTTTTTAAAACTAGAGAGACTTAGATATTCAAGAAGGGGTAACTTGAACACGTTCTACAATAAATGGCAACCGTTTATGGATTTCTTTTGCAACAATGTAATATAATCCTCTATCACCCCTCCCCTTTTTTTAATTTTATTTATTTTTGAATTGTTATTATTGTTATTATTATTAATGTAATGATAGTAATGATGATGATAATATTATTATTGTTATTATTCTTATTTCATTTTATCTATTATGTTTATGTGGTTGGTTTAGTCATGTGATTGTTGTTTGTTTCTAAAAACTATAAAAATCTAAGGGTGTATACAGACGTTTAATGCTGACATCAGTGTCTCTTGCATGCACACCAATAAAAATATGAAACAGAAAAACTAGTCTGACATATCTTTATAACAGCCCGACTAGTCGGATTACAACCTCTTGTTCTTATGGTGATACCGGGCAGACTGTATACTGACAGGTGCACTGCTGCCCTCTGCAGGAAAAACAACTCCTGTCACTTCAGTCTCACACATCAAAAATCTCTTCAGCCAATCACATGGCAGCACTTAGACATGGTGTATGTAGAGTTTTTACAGAGCCCTCAGAGGTGAGAGCACATGAATCATCACCACACATTTCATAAACACAATGGTAAAGGAAACAGTGGCGGGTCTTTCAGAATAAAACACTGTAGACTGTAATGAAGGGAAACTTTTATTTTGAAAGAAAGTGTAAACATAGTGTTTCTGTGTGTGTGTCATTACACTTATAATTCATGTTTCAGTTTCACAATAAAGAAAAACCCTAAATTATCTTTTTAAAAGAAAAAAAAAATCCAAACACTTAAAGTAAAATTCAGTTACTGTAATAATAACATTATTATCGATATAATCATAATATTATCACTATTATTGTTAACAATAATAATGGCTGAACATTAACTGTCATTTTGTCAATTCTTTAAAAGAATATTTTTCACTTCCCACTGCTGAAATCTGATTTTAAAAAAAGTCTCAGTAAAAACAGCGGTCTGGTCCTTTAATGTTTAATGTCACTAAGCTTCAGTCGCCAATCAATCGATGGATTAGTGATCAATGTATCGCACCAACGTTCAGTCTCATGGTGTTTAAAAGAAAAATAAATAAATAAATAATTAATTAATTCATTAAAAAGAAATGTTGGAATTTTTTTCAGTCTTTTCTCAAATATGTAATATTGATTATTGATAATATTGATTATTGATTATAGATAATATTGATAATGGAACATTCTCAAAAGATAGTGATAATTAAAATGCAATCACTGTCCAATCAGAGAGTGGCAGACTTTAGATCTGAGCATTAACCGCTGAGGATCATGGGTAATAACGTTTAAAGATCAATCACCAGTGTAACCATGGTAACGTTAAATGCTTTCTTCAAAAGAAAGAAAAATGTGATCAATGTAATCATCATGGAAATGTATATGACTTTGATGTCGGTGAGTGACAGGAAGTTTCTGTTGATGATGTCACACAGGTGAAGCTATGATTTGTAACCATGGCAACAACAACAGTCAAATTCTCCACCCTTGAGTGGTGTGGGGGCGGGGCTTAGAACTCGACCTTGCAGGCAGGGAAAGTCTCCTCCTGCATGGCCACGGTGCTGTTGCTGCCCAGCACGGTGACAGACAGCGCCCCCTGCCTGTCGTGAGTCTCCTGGTACCACTCATGCATTGCCAGCGAATCAAAGGTCGGACTCAGGGTCACCTGCGGTCACAGGAAAGGAAAAGACCAATCAGAAAACAGATGGTTAGACAGTGACGATGATGTCACTCAGTGATCACTGACCTGGACATCGGGCCAGTTGCTTTTCCCATCCAGCAGGGCATCTAGGATGCTCCTCATTGACGCCTCCTTCACTGGCTCCTCCCCACTGATGATGTAATATGATGAGCGGATGCATCTGAAGAACTCCACGTCGACAGTGGAGGAGGCGTGGCTTGAAGGCAGGTAAGCCAGATCCAAATAGACTGCAGAACCCGCCACTTTGGACACTGCAATCAAAAAAGGTGAGATGTCTGTAATGGCCACTGGGTGGCACTGTGAGTGCATTGTGATGAGTTAAAGTACTATAATGTTGTTTTATGTGTAAGTTTAACCAGTGTCTCACAGGATGCTGACGATGATTCTGTTGTAGTAATCTGACTACAGTAATCTGGTTGCAGCGTATGCTCTGGGTCTACCGTGTCAGGGTGAGGGGGGGGTTACCTGAGGACTGAGGTCTTGCTGTTCCAATTCTGGATCCACCAAGGGAATTCCGGGAAGACGGCTTGACATCGAGACTGGACGCAATCTTCAGTGACCCGGAAGAACTGCTGGCCTTGGACTTTCCATTATTGGCTGTGGAGCTCCCAGTGGACACCTTCTGCATCAAACCAGATTGTTTCTTTTTGGCAGCAGAACTCTTCAGACTCCTATTCAATCCATCAGTCTCAGTGTCTGCCATGCAGGCTCCAGGCTGGGGCGGTAGAGGAGGCGGGTCCTTGACTGGGACAGGGTGTGGGTCATGGGAGGACAGCAGAATCAGGCCACTGGAGTCATCATCAGAGTCTGCAGTGATTGAAGGACAGTCCTCAGTGCCAGGTGGGACATCAGAATCTGTGGCCAATGGAAGAGAGTCGCTGATTGATGTGGGCAGAGTTTCCTGGCTGTGGGCTGAAGGGTATTGGCTGCTGTTCTGATCCTGAGAGGAGTTGTTGTTTCCTGAGATGTCAGGTATGTTACCAGTAGAAAGTTCAGGGCAGACATGCTGCTGATGGGTCTCTGGTGTCCTGGGATGCTGAAACTCACAAGGGGACACTAGACACAAATCCACATCATGACAAACATCGGAAGAGAGTTCAGACATCCCGTGAATATGCTCTTCAAATCCATTTCCACAACACTTGAGGGGTCGGGTCAGGTCAACAGCATGTCCGTTAGAGAAGACTCCATCTCCAATGGATCCTTTGGGCGACAGCGCCACCTGGTCTGAAGAAACTGACAGGGATTCATCGACTTCTGTAGAGTGAGGCGAGCTGACCTCAGCAGGCATGGAGGTCATGGTGGGGGAGGAGTCTGGCATCAGGTCTTTGAAGAGGCTAGATATTTTGTCCTGAGTGGTTGTGGAATTTTCAAGGCCCTCCCTCAGGGAACTCAGGTCTGAGGTCCTACAAGAACTTCCCTGATTGTAGTCCTCAAAGCCCAGACTGGACCCTCTTGCTCCAAGGCTGGTGTCCCACTGAGTGTCTTCTTCCAGAGACCGATGGAAAGGGGTGTGTCCTGCACTATTCAGGGCTGAGTCTGCAGGAGAGACCAGCTCCAAAGTTTTCTCTTCAGAGCTCCCATAAACGTCATCAGGTGTGTTTTTCGGGGATCCCACAACTGGCTGGTATGAAGTCGGATTGAGGTCAAAGTTAACGCTGAGGTCACTTTTTGGTGTTTTGGCACGGGGTGAAGGAGCAGCCCTTTTCTGGTCCATGTCAACACTGCGAAATATTTCAGGACTCTCCACAGTGGAGGTCTGGTTCTTGTTCAATCCTAAGTCTGCCGTGGCCATTTGACCTTTGTTCCCATTGTCGTCATCATTGCCCGTCATGTCTTCTTTACAGTTTTCCTGCTCTTTTAAATCTGACTTACCTTTTGTCCCTTTGTTCAAAGTGTCTTTCTTCTGCAGAGTCCCAGTCTTTCCTGGTCCTTTCTTTAGTTCTGAGCCTGGTGTTGGTACCACACCTGAGGCCAAACCTGATGCCTTTTTCACTTCTTTAACAGCTGGCTTTGTCATTTTCTTCTCCTCAGTCTTAACATCTTTCTTACCATCTTTCTTTGGTTCAAATTTAAAGTCTTTCTTTGGCTTTGCACTCGCAGTTTCCCTCCTGACAGCTTCCTTCTTTTTCTCTGTACTCTCTTCCTTCTTTGAAACAGTAACTTTCTCATCTTTCTTCTTTACTTCCCTTTTCTCTTCCTTTGACGCTTCTTTCTTTGGAACAGGTTTTTCAGGAGGATTCAGTGGCTTTGATTTACCATCTACATCCTTTATTTTTGGCTTCTCTTCTCCATCCGACTTGTCTTTGGGAGCGACATTGGCTGCTGCCTTTGGCTTGACTTTCAACTCATGTTTTTTGAGCTTGTCTTTCTGTAGGGCACTACTGGGTCTGAAGTCCTTAGAACTGGTCTTAAGGCTTTCCCGACTCTCTGCTCGTTTCGGTTGTTTCTCAGTTTTGGATATTTCTAGATCTTTCAAACACACTGATGAATGTTTGAGAAAATCTAGATGTTTAAGTTTTTCAAGTCCATCCAGAATCTTGGCCTGTGGTGTGCATCCTGGGAAAAGGACACGGATGATCTTCTCCTGAGGGCTGAAAGGATGCCAGACCAGCAGAGCACAAATGGAAACCAGGCACGGCAGTGGAAGATTTGAGCCTTTTACATTTGATACATTGTTTGGCCAAATCTGCATTAAAGCTTCCAGTTCTTTACTTCCATTGACTGGATTGAGAGTGTACAGTTCCAGGCGGCCCACGCCCATCTTTTGAAACAAGATAACTGGTTCTAGAATGGGTCCACTAACCCGGCAGAGAGGTTCGGGTTTGACTGCCAGTCTTTCCAAGTACTGAAGAGTGAGAGCCACTTGGTCACAGCTCCTCAACTCACTGGGATCTTCCTGAATGGATTTTAGTCTGTCGGGAACATTGAAGAAAACCACACCAATCTCAGGAGAGATGAGGTTCTTCATCCAGTCCTCTTCACTCTGAGTTGTGGAATCTTCTTCCTGCTCGGCTACTTTTCTCAGCAGAAGACTGTTCAGCCCGGGCAGATTGTCCACGCCGATATGAGTCAGGAGCACAGAGTCGATTCTGTCCAGGTGTCGAACCAGTTTCCAGAAGCAGGAGCGAGGGTCAGAGCCGCCATTCACCAGAACATTAAAACCATTGACGGCAAAGAAGGCAGAGTCCCCTTTCCCACCAGGGAAGACGTAGCAGCAGGGCCGAGAGAGTTTCAAAAAACCCACGGTGTTCGGTGGTTCCAGGAGGTCAAAGGGCGACTCGGGCTCCAGTGACTCAGAGAGATACTCGGTGAACTCCTGTAGACCCTCCATTTGTGGGAGGATGGAAGGAGGATTGATCTGCAGGTTTATGATGTCCTGAAGGTCATGAGTCTCCAAACCAGAGTTCCTCCAAAGACCATGGTCTGGACAGCTGAGGGTGAGGCTGGCCTTCACAGAGGGGTGGGCGGAGCTCAACAACTCTGTCACCTGGCAACACAGAAAGAAATTAACCATTTACAACAGTAACAACCAGGTTTGGGACAAAACTACCATTTCCAGTACAACAAAACATGTGCTACATCAAATTCACCCCTGCCAGAAACAGAAACAGCAACAGCAGCAGGTTGGTTCCTACCTCTTCATCAGCCAGAATGTTGATGAAGTCACTGAGAGAGAAGCAGCCTTTCTGTAACACGATGTCACCACTCTGTTCCATGCACTGGCCAACAAGAAGCAACAGTTTGTGACGAGAAGAGTCACAGAGCAGCCGCCGCACCTGAACACACAGACAGGAAGTGTCAGACAGATGAAGGACAGACGGTTTCACAATGTTCTGCTATATTTTACATATAATTTTAAATGCACTTTTAAATACACTGTGGAAATATTTGATGTCTGTTCTCACCTCAGCACAAACAAAGTCCTGAACTGGATTCACAACAACCTGCGTGTCCAGGACATCTCCATGGTGACGCAGAGTCTTCTGACCTGCAGGGAGAGAACTTCAGCTGGTCAGGAAACAAAGAGCCAATCACAGTGAGCCATGAGACAAGGACAGTGTTTGTTAGTTAGACTCATATGAAACTATGTCACGTCGTCTTTGTCCAGGAAACATCTGAGCTAAAACTGAGCTTGACCTTTAATCCTCATCTTACAGGACGTCCTCTGCTTACTTCCTGTCAGCTGGTGACGTGGTTACCATGACAACAGCCTTTTGCTGCTGGATTTGATTAAACCAGGAGAACGTTCCTGGAGAACCTGGAACCTTTTAACTCAGGTACTTGATCTTGTTTCTAAACATCTGACACATGTGGCCCCGTCCACTGTGAGTCTCATTCTTCCTGTTCCTGACTGAGGTTGAGTCGACAGTGAAACCATGACGACATCAGAGTGATACAGTCATTTACACTGTTACTATATTTATATGACCCACTTTAAAAACACAAGACTTCAACTATGTAACAAATAACCCGTAGCATGATTCAGCTAAAATAACCCTCGGCATGACTCAACTAAAATTACCCACAGCATGACTCGGCTAAAATAACCCACAGAGGCATAATTACTATTACTAAAACAATGATGTGACAGTCACCGCACAGTTCATAGACATAGATAGAATTCTCAAAACGGCCAAAGCTCTGACGAGCCACACTGCCGAAAACGCTGCCAGATGCATTGGCGGCAAACTTGGGAGAGTAGACCGTGAGTCAGTGCTCTCCATCATTGACAGCCCTAGTGTGAACTGTTGGGTTAGTAGTTAGCTTCTGGTTTGAATGTGGAGTCCTCTCTAGTGCAGGAAAACAAATGTGTGTGTGCAGACTGTTCAGCAGAGTCTCAGCTGACTGTCGCGCGCGCGCACACGCACGCACGCACACGCACGCACACACACACACACACACACACACACACTATGAACTGATCCAGAAAAATCGTTATCGTTAAAAATAATCTGCCTTGTGCTGATGTCATAGAACAGTCTCTTGTGTGTCTCTATGTGTATGTGTTTTTGTCTGTGCAGTCACATGTCTCAGTCATGTTTTTCATGGTCTTCAAAGTCTAACGTTAACATGTTACTGTTGTTTCTTTTCCTATTTGTAAATTTAACGGTGGATCATAAGAGACACACATCTCACCTGGGACGTCCTCGGACAGAAAAGCTGAATGACGTGATACAAAGAGTTTGAGCTGCTGATCCAGAACTGAGACATCCAGGTCCATGGACCAGCACCGCATGCCTGAGAGACAGACAGAGAGACATCATATGTCATTATATCTTATCTGCTTTGGCAATGTCAACATATGTTTCCCATGAAAATTGAGCCTTTTTGAATTTCAGAAAAAGGCAGACAGAGACATTAACTCCTGGTCAGTAGAGTCACCCACTTCCGGTCAGTGTTGTCCAGATGAAGCTGATACTTGACTGACAGGTGAGCATCCGGAGAGTCAGGACTTTCAAAAATAAAATTCTCTTTTTTAAAGTATTTAAAAATTATTGAATGATTGTGTAAAATAACACATTTCAACATCAGATACCGCGAGAAGAGGAAGCAGACAATGTGACAACATTTGAACCCACAACTGTAATTAATCCGATTAATAATGAAATGACTTCAGTGTCCGTGTTCAGAAAGAGGAACCAGTGACCTTACCCAAAGGAAGTGCTTTACACGCAACTTTAACGGGGTTTTTAACAAGTTTAAAAGTTTATAACAGAGTTTACCGGAGGCTATGCGAGCCCCGGACGCGGGGTCTTACAGCCCGAGGCGGAACCTGAAGCTCACGCCGGGCGGAAACATGTTTCAACACGGTTTGAGACCCGACAACAGTAGCGACGTCAGCTGCTGCTCACGGGTTTTATTGTGAAAGGCCCGTGGACTTCCCGCCCTGCAGACCGCCACTACGGTAAACTTCCCCAGACTAACCTGAGTCTATCTGCCGCAGCAGCCGCTCCAGTAGCCCGGGGCTCCGCAGCGCTCCCACCACAACCAGCACCGAGTAACGGGCTCCGGGCGTGGAGGAACTACAGGAACCGGGACCACTCCGCTCCGCCATCATGGCCTGGACAGTCCTTTCGTGACGTCACCACGACGCTCACGCGGACCCCGCCCAGCTCCGAACAGAGGCATGTGATAAGAAACGTCCAATGAGAGAGGAGCAGTGAGCACCGTGACCAATCAGAAGCGCACGAGCGGTGCGTTTAGGCTGCGGAGGGAAAAAAAAGCTTATTTCACAAACTAAATTAAAATTAAGCTGTTTTAAGAGAAATTTTTTTTTTTTTCATATAATGTATACTTCAGTTGACCTGATGCTTTGGCGATTATTCACTTACATTCAAGTCACACTTTATTTAGTTCACGATAATGTCACGTCAAATTGATCTCATGTTCCTATGATTCAACTCGCTCCTGAACGCAACACAGTTCGTCAACATGGCGGCCCCCTGCGCAGGAAGATGTGCTTTCTTCGTGGAGAAAAAGAAGCGTTTTTGTAAAATGATCGTGGGCAAAGGAAAAAAGTTCTGTGGCGAACACGCGAACATGGTGAGTTCACGGACACGTTTCACAGTCACTCATGACGTCACTTTTAATTTAGCCTCGTAGCTTGGTGTAAGAAAACGCTCAGAGAAAATCAGTCGGAGACAAATAGAGCTGAAACAAAATCGATTAATTTGAAGCTTTTGTCATGATTAAAACATTTCCGATTGTTTAAGCTTCTTAAATTTGAGTATTTTCTTCATTTATTTGCTTCGGATAACAAAGAAATCAGAGTGAATCATTTTGGTTTGTGGACAAAACAAGACATTTGAGAACATCGTCATTTCCAGGTTTGACGAACACCGATCAACATTTTCTGATATTTTATGGACCAAACGATTCATTGATTAATCGAGAAAATAATCTACAGATTAATCGATTATGAAAATAATCGTTAGTTGCAGCTCTGAGACAGACAGAGACAACCAGTCAGAGACCAGAGAAATCCAGTCAGACAGACAGCCGAGAGCTCTATCGTGTGTATGTGAGTGGTCACCACTTGTGTCCTGTTTTCAGGGGGAGGACAACGGCAGGAGGATCATCTGTCCACTCGACCCTAAACAGTCAGTCACTCATTAATCACAGAGAAATCACTAATCAATCACAGATTGTAAGATTGTTACAGAGTGTAAATGTCTCCACCTTCAGCACAGTGAGTGAAAACAAACTGGACAAACACCTGAAGAAGTGTAACTCCAGAGACAAAGACAAACCTGTGAGTCAAATGTATTAACGTCCCCTCAGCAATACTAAAGGTCAATGGTCACATCGGGTTGCATCTTTATGTCTCTGAACATGTCCTCCAGGTTTATTATGTTAAGGACATCAATGCTGGATCAGCTGATGGAGCCCAACCTCAGGAGCAGGTGATGCTAACTGTGCTAAATGTGTTAATGATGCTACCTGTGTTAATGTAGCCAACTGTGCTAATTATGCTAACTGTGCAGGTGAGCCTGTGTGAGCGCAGCAGGACAGAACTCCAGTCTCTGTTGGACAAACTGAAGAAAGCCATTGCAGGTAAGCACTCCTACTCCTCCTCCACTCCTCCAGGAGAACCGGTGTTGCTGACCGGTGAGTCAGAAGACACTGTTGCTGTGGTTTCAGGTTTGCAGTGTGACGTGGAGGAAAGCGTTCTGTTTCACTCTGTTCTCCAGGAAGAACTCGGGAACCCAAAGAATGGAGACTCCGCCCACAAACACTTGATGCAGCAGGTACAGACACTTAAGGACAACTCAACACACCTGAGATCACAAGTCTTCAGAGACTAGGTTATGAACACATGACATGCCATTTAGAAGACCTGTTGGGTGTGTCCAGTCCTCCATCTTAGGTCACCTGGAGGAACTGGGTCTGCTGGGAGGAGGACGCTGCTTTGTGGAATTTGGGGCAGGTCGAGGGAAAATGTCTCACTGGATCCATGAAGCCCTGAAGACTTGTGAAGACCTGCAGCTGCTGCTGGTGGAGCGTTGCAGCACCCGCTTCAAGGCACAGAAACCTTAGACTCCAGACCATCCAGACTTTAGTCCAGACACCCTGAGTCTAGAATTAAAGCTGCATACTAACCGATTTTTTTCCACCAATTATTCCATTAATTAATCGAGTAATCGGATTAAGATACTTTTTTTTTTTTATTAAAGTAAACATTTTAATCTTTATTGCACATTTCAGAACATATTTTGGCAAAGCAAAATAAATAATAAATAAAAAAACTAAGCATTGCCTTGAGGTTGGGCATCTTAACTAAACATAAACCTTTTAAAACACAGCTGAACTCAAACTGTTGTTTAAATGTTTCCCTGCAGTTTTTAAATGATCTGTGAAACAGATTTATATTGCTTGTTCTCTGATCTCTGCTTTGCTCCAGGTGGACGGAAAACATCAGGATGCTGGAGTTCAGTTTGAGAGGCTGCAGGTGGACATTCAACATCTGGATCTAAGTAAGAGTCAAACATCTGACTGATGGTTCCTGGTTTTATCAAAGCCACTGGTCTGACACTGAATCATTTCCAGGTAAAGTTCCTCTGCTCACAAACAAGAAACTTCCATTGGTCGGAGTTGGGAAACACCTGTGTGGAGCAGCAACAGGTGAGAACAGTCCAATTCACTAAGGATCTAAGACCAGATCTTTCTTCAAGACCTGAATTGAAGCCCCGAGTTTATTTGCATCGTTGTTAACAAACCCGGTTTCTGTGGTCAGATTTGGCTCTGAGATGTTTGTTGGAAACACCAGGACCCAGAGAAGAAACTGAACCACCACCAAAACGGATAAAAACCTCAGACTCGGCTGCTGCTCCTGGTCCACATGTATATTCTCCTGATCCAGGACTAGCTCCAGACCCAGGTCCTGTCAGTGGTTCTGTTCTGGGCCTGGTGGTGGCGCTGTGCTGTCATCACCGCTGTGAGTGGCGTCACTATGTGGGTCAGAGGTTCTTCCAGGAGCGAGGACTTGGAGCAGAAGAGTTCTCAGCCTTCTGTCGGATGTCCAGCTGGGCCACATGTGGACTCAGGTCGACCAATCAGGATGAGGAACACAAAGCAGCCGAGGAGATGGACACTGTGCGTGGGTAAGCATGACCTATGACCCTCAGCTTAAAGATTCTGTCAAATACTGATCATCAACATCCACAGGTTAAAGTTCAACAATGACGACCTCTGACCTGTGAGTGGGCGGAGCTGATACTGAACATAGTCTTGTCTGTCTGCAGGTTTCTGTCCACGTGTGAGCGAGAACAAGTGGGACGACAGTGTAAACGTCTCATCGACAGCGGGAGACTTCACTACCTGCGAGAAAAAGGATTCAATGGCAATCTGAGGCAATACGTCGACGCCCACATCACGCTGGAGAACGTGTTACTGACAGCCACGCCCCGCCCCCATCACTCAAACCCTGCCCCAATCATGTAACTCCTCCCTATATCATCATACACCCCCCGTATCACTCTTTCTCTGGTCAAATATTTTTCATATTCTGAATTTTATTTTGTCAGTTTCACGTGGAATGAAAACAATGTTTTAAAGAATTAAGTTAAATGTAAAATTTTTCTATTAAAACATTTTCAGTTTTCTTTGTCAATGTGGGGTGATGTCACAGCAGCAACTGGTTATTGGTTGATAAGTTAGTGTGCTCTCTTCCTCGATTCTTGGATGTACATCTTCATGAATTCTCGTCCAAACATCTCGCCTTCTTCGTCCTCATTGTCATTGGTCTTCAACGGCGTCACGTCCAGAGTCAGAGGATTGTCCCGGAAATTCACAAACCTGCTCAGAGACGAAGATCAGATACCGTCGAGGACACGTGGAGACAGGTGACGTGTTGTGGACACACTGACCTGAGGTTGGACATGTCCTCCATCAGAGGGGGGATGTCTCTCAGTCGGTTACCGCTGACGACCAAGGTGTCCAGACTGGCCATCCTGCTGATGTTCTCTGGAAGGTTCTCCAGCTCGTTCCTCTGCAGCCACAGAGAGTGAAGCTTCTCCATCCTGCGTGCGTGCGCACACACACACACACACACACACACCTTGCTGTTCACTAAATGCTGTTTCAGGGGGTGTGGTCAGATGATGTCACACACCTGTGTATGTCCTCAGGTAAGCACTGCAGACAGTTGCCGCCCATGTCGAGCCACTCGAGTGCCGGTAGCCCAACCACACAGTCCGGCACGGAGGAGAAGTGATTCATGGACAGATCAAGGTGCTGCAGCTTCTTCAGGTTTCTGAACTACATAAACCAGAACAGACCTTTGATCAGCTGGAGTAGAACCGTGGTCAGTCCGGGTTCAGGTTTTGGTTTGTACCTGGTCTGGCAGCTGCTCCAGGTCCCGGTTCATGGCCAGCTCCAGTGTCTGAAGATTCTCACACCAACTTAACTCTTCGGGAACAAAGTGGACTCTGTTGTAGCTCAGCAGCAGCTCTCTGAGCCGGGTCAGCTTCCCTGAGACCAGAAGAACCAGAAAACTCAACATCCAGAGAACTGAGGCTGAACTGTCCTGTCACTGCAGAGTAATCACAACCACACTAACAAGACCAAGAACACAATTTACCCTAGACCAAGACTTTTAAGGACTAAGAGCAAGACCAAGGCAGGGCATAGTTCTATAGTGGCCTTGACTTGATCCTGGTACAAGTTTGGCCATGGTCTTGTTAGTGCTGTCTTCATTACAGCATTAAGTAAACCTGTAAACTGACCAATCTGTTTGGGTATCTCAGTGACCCCGTTGCGAGACAGATCAAGTACCAGAAGGTTCTGGAAGCTGGAGATGAAGTGAGGGATCTTCTGCAGGCCAGTCCGGTGGATCTGCCACTCCTGGACCTGAGTCAACTGGACAAGGCAATCTGGCAAAGACTGTAAAAACCACAACAATAAAAACCACATCAGATACCTTGATCTGGGACACACAGCAGGTCAATGTGTAGTTACCTTCCACTCCTCCTGTTCAATGCGGAGGACCAGTCGTCCATCTTCAGTCGTCAGCTTCTGTTTAAGTTGAGCCAGTGTCGCCCGCTCCTCCCACACCCCGACATCCAGTCTGGACCAGAGACCACAAGACCGGACCAGGACACAAATAATTGTTGTTATTTTATGATGTTGCCGAGGCTATGGATGTGGCTAGCTTAGCTTAGCTTAGCTTAGTATAAAGACTGATCACACATTCACGTTCTGCTCCAACTCATTTGTGCTTTTATTCATATTGACGTGACGGTCTGTTTCAGGCTTTAAGGCATTGTGTGCAATGAAGAAGCCCCAAAAATAAAATAAACTCACTGAAAAACAATGACTGGTTTTAGTCAAACGTCATTTCTGCCATTGGTGATCAACTGAGGAACTGCAGGTCTCAGTGAACAACAGTCCTCAGGTTGCTTCACGGTGTAAGAGGTAATGTGGCACCAATTCATAGCTGACTGCGCTTTGAGCGCCACCTGCTGCTGAGAACCAGTCTGAGACACAGACACAAGTAAAAACTGATTCAGAAATAATTTCAGGGATGAGGGGGCAGGGTCTGACCTGTCCTTCCTCCTTCTCCTCAGCTCCTCCACTTCCTCCTGCTCCTCCCTGCTTCTTGTGATCCTGCTCTCCCACAGAGCTTTAACAGAGCTGACCACGCCTACCATGACAACCATGATGATGTCACAGGGGACAGGTGAGACGATCGCTGACCTCTGAGCTGCAGCCTCGTCTTCCCTCTGACCATCCTGAAGTCAATGATCACAGAAAGTATCACAGTATTACATTTCACTGTCAATTCTAATTTCCTAAATAAAACATTAACCATCTAATTAGATCAAATAAAAATTGTTTTCAGCAGTAAAGTCCTAAAAGTGTGGATTTAAGTGATGAAGACAAGTGTGAATGAAGAGTGAACTGAAACAAGAGAAAAAAGTGAAAACAAAACTGGTACTTAGCACTGCAGTACATGTAGACTATTGTAACGTACCAATTCTTACCTTATAGGCAGCAGTAGTCTGATAGTACTAACAACGCTACTAACAGTACTAACAGTTGTCCTCCATTATGCGTCTCCTCCGCTGAAATCTGACCTCAAACCTGCTGCTGATAATTTTAGCCTCCAGGTCACATGACAGGTGTGTGTGTGACAGAGTGGACAGTGTCAGCCATGGCGTCATCTGGAGGACACATGATGGAAGTGTTGGATCAGGTCCAGAGTCCAGATTCCAGGACAAAATCTCCATGTTTTATCTCAGACTCATTTGAGGACATTAAAACAAATTTGATACTTTAGATTTTTATTGATGATTTTTACATTAATTCACCAGGTTCATTCATTTCATCCCAAACACAGAAAACCCAAACATTAAATTCTTACAGTCATGTAACAGACACTCGTCAGTGAGGAGCCAGTACAGGGGAGAAGAAAACCCAACAGTGAAGAGGAAGTCCTGGAGAAACATCCCAACAGTGAAGAGGAAGTCCTGGAGAAACATCCCAACAGTGAGGAGGAAGTCCTAGAGAAACATTCCAACAGTGAGGAGGAGTCCTGGGAAGTGAGGAGGAGTCCTGGGGAAACATTCCAACAGTGAGGAGGAAGTCCTGGGGAAACATCCCAACAGTGAAGAGGAAGTCAGGAGAAACATCCCAACAGTGAAGAGAAGTCAGGAGAAACATCCCAACAGTGAGGAGGAAGTCCAGGAGAAACATCCCAACAGTGAGGAGGAGTCAGGTGCATCCAACAGGAGGAGGAAGTCCAGGAGCATCCAGCAGAGTGGAGGAAGTCCAGGAGAAACATCCCAACAGTGAAGAGGAACTCCAGGAGAAACATCCCATCATTGAGGAGGAAGTCCAGGAGAAACATCAACAGTGAGGAGGAAGTCCTGGGGAAACATCCCAACAGTGAAGAGGAACTCCAGGAGAAACATCCCATCATTGAGGAGGAAGTCAGGAGAAACATCCCAACAGTGAGGAGGAAGTCCAGGAGAAACATCCCAGCAGAGGAGGAGTCAGGAGAAACATCCCAACAGTGAGGAGGAAGTCAAGGAGCATCCAACAGAGAGGAGGAAGTCCAGAAGAAACATCCCAACAGTGAGGAGGAAGTCCAGGAGCATCCAACAGAGGAGGAAGTCCAGGAGAAACACCTCAACAGTGAGGAGGAAAGGAGGAACGCCAGGAGAACAATTAAGAAGACACAGACCCCCTCCCCCATGTTGAGGATTGTATCAGTATCTTTCAGTTTTACATGTTTTCATCACTTTCCATCAGATCAGAGGCTGCTGTCAGTGTGAATGAGTACTGTCAAGATTTCAGTATTAGTGTTGATTAGTGTTGATACTGATGGATTTGCTGACATGATCGCTGATTTGAAATCACTTGTGTGGCTGCTGCTCGACTGACGTCCATTATTTATCTTCTTGAAAGGTGATGCTAATAGTAGCGCCACATTAGCTTGCATTGGAGACACTGTTTGTAGCAGCAGAAACGTTTGTCCACCATGAAGGTGAGTTAAAAACATCAAACATGATCATCTGATGACATTTGAGACGATGTGAAAACGCTTACAATGCTAGCAGAGTTAGGCTATCTTTTTTTGTAAAGAAAAGTTAGAAGACAGTTTGTCCTTAATGTCTGTGTGTCCTTCAGAGACCAGTGTCAAACCTCGACAGCAACCTGATTAACAAACAGACTTTAGCGCCTCCCCTAACGCGATAGTGAATGGTGTGTGTGTTGGTGTGCGTTTGTGTGTGTGTGGGGGGCTGTCACAGTGTGTCTGTTGGGTCCTTATCAAGGCTAATGTAGAATGTTTATTTCAGGTCCAGAACCATGCGGGCCGGGTTCTGCAGGTACTCGCTCCACAGGTTGGAGAAGCGACACATGGTGGCGCCATCGATGATGCGATGATCTGCCGACCAGCTGACCTTCATGATGTGGGCAGGGACCACCTGACCATTGGAGCCAAACCGAGGAAGAACCTGAACATAAACACAGAGTAGACATAAATCCACAGAGGGACAGCATCTATGTCCTCACTTTTGGACTTGTTTGGACTCACCTGGATTTTGCCCAGAGCTCCAATAGCCACCTCTGGAGGAAGAATCACTGGTTTAGCGTACGTGCCACCGATCTGAGGGAAGCACAAAAAGAACAGGGTTATTGTGCTCTGGGAGGGGTTACATGAACAGGTGTGTCTGCAGTGGACTCACTGAGCCAATGTTGGACAGTGTGAATGTTCCTCCAGTCAGATCACTGGTTCCCAGTTGACCTTTTGACCCCAGCACCTGCAGGCGGTTCAACTCGAGAGCAATGTCAAAAACGCTGAGCAGCTGCACGTTCTTCAAGTTAGGAACCAGCAGACCCTGACTCGTGTCCATCGCCACGCCAATGTTGTGAGACGCCTGAGGAACAAGAAACACTGTCAGAGCTGTGGCAACAGGAAACACCATCACACAACAGAGGTCTGAATTCGCAGCTGATTGGTCGATGGATCTTGGCAGAGGAAAGAGACACACTACAAAGACACACCCTCGGGAGGACCTGGACTAGAGAACGTTGACCACAGGGCCTGACCTTGATTAAAGGACCTGGATCAGAGGACCCTGGACGAGGATGTTACCTTGTAGGTGATGTTCTGACAGCCTTCGTCCATCGAAGCGTTCAGGATTGGGTAGTGGAGCAGACCGAGGGACACAGCCTGAGCCAAAGAAAACGCAGCGTCAACACTCAACATGAACCAATGAACTTCACAGTTCTGATGACTTCAGGTGTGTGTACAGGTATGTGTACAGGTGTGTGTTCAGGTGTGTGTTCAGGTGTGTGTTCAGGTGTGTGTACAGGTGTGTGTACAGGTGTGTATGTTCAGGTGTGTGTGTTCAGGTGTATGTGCAGGTGTGTGTTATGGTGTTTGTGTTCAGGTGTACCTTAATAAAAAAGGGCATGTAGCTCAGTTTAACCCCTCGATGTCCAGCTGCAGGTTTGAGTTCTTCTCTCAGCGTCACCAGACGACTCAGGTCGACTTCATCACAATAACCAAAGTGAGGAATTTTCAGTGCTGCCGTCATGGTCTTCACCATAGCCTTATGGAAACCTGTGGAAACATTGATCTGGTTTCATCGTGACGTCGTGAGGTCACCATCTCATGACGACATCACGATGATCGTGTTTACGCTGCTGCTCTTCCACTGCTTTAACTGTTGTGGAAAGTGGGCATGCCTAACAAGGCTTTTCAGTGTGTAAACACAGTCAGACAGTCAAACAGATCAACGATGCTGCTCATTCATGACTCATGTTGTCACATGTGCCGTAAAGCAGCAACGTTTCAGGAGCCTGCACTTGTTAGTGCAGTGAAACCAGCACAGATGATGTAACCTCTGACCTGTCAGGGGCTCAGTGATGTCCTTCCCTGTGAAGATGGCTCTGGCAGTGGTGGTGGGTGGGGCTTTGATGGCCACTGACGTGCTGGCCAGCCTGGCAGCAGCAGAGACCTGAGCCGGACCTGGAGTGTGAATCTCGTGGACTGGAGTTGGAGGTAAGATGGCGCCTGTCTGTTTTGCCAGGAAGTTGAGGATGTCCTCCTTCAGTATACGTCCGTCTTTACCGGTGCCCACGACCTCACTGAGTTTTATCTGAGGATAATCCAGGATGTAAGACAAGAGGACAAACCAGAAGAGGACACACTACCAACACCACACAATGACACACTTACATTGTTCTCCATGGCGAGGCGTCTGACTGCGGGCGTGGCCTGGGTCTTGTGACCTTTGATCTCTTGGTGGGTGTGTTCTTCTCGAGCCATGGCGGGCGTCTCCACCACGTCCTCCTCCTGGATGACCTCTGAGTCACAACAGTGACCGAGTCAGATCAGATAATCTGGATTTGAATAAAAACCAGGACTGGGTAAACTCACCAGAATTGGACTCCGTCTCAATGTCCACCAGCGGTTTTCCTACGAGCGCTGTGGCGTCCACATCGTAGTAAAGTTTTTTGATGACGCCATCGTAGCGGCTGGTGATGGTGACAGACGCTTTGTCACTCTGAACCTCACAGATGCTGTCGAATTGGGACACTCGGTCTCCCTCCTTCACGTACCTGACGTCAACAACAACACAACTTTGATGATTCTTCAACACTAACAAGCTTCTGTGTCAGAGGTCACATGGGGTCAACACCTACCACTCCTTCACTGTCACCTCCATGATCCCTTCACCGATGTCCGACAGTTTGAACTGGACGACTGGTCCTCGACTCACTGAGGGATGACAGATGCATTATCAGTCACACTGGGGTGATCGTAGCCCAGCAGTAGAGCAAGTCGTCTTTCAATGGGAAGGTTGTGGGTTTGATTCCCAACTCCTAGTCTACATGCCGATGTGTCCTTGGGCAAGACACTAAACCCGATGTTGCTCCTGAGGGCTGTGTGTGTGTGAATGGGTATGAAAGACGCGTGATAGAAAATGTGCTGCACATAAATGCTCTGTATGAATGTGTGAGTGAATGGGTGAATAGTGTAAAGTAGCTTTGAGTGATCATCAAGACAACAGTGATCTCTACCTAACACTAACCCAAACAAAACACTGAAAGAAATGATTCTGTCCCATTGTTTTTTTAATGTAATGTTGTTATGGCTGGGACTGTGTGTACTTACCTCACTAAAGTCAAGTATGTCATATTATAGATTAATATTCATGCTTCAAAGAATAAATCAATTAAGAATCCATGAAAATATTTAGGAGGATCTCATGAACATATAGACAGAGGGTGCATGCCTCTCATCTCTTTTTTCTTCTCTGTATCAAACGCAGCCTGGATTAGAGTTCCCAACAGGTCGGGCCGGCCCGACAAACCCGACCAGGCCCGTGGGTTCAGGCCGGATACAGTCCGAAAAATTCTGCAAATAAGGCGGGTCGGGTTAGGCCTTGGGCTTCCTTTTTTCCCCCTCATAAAACACATTTCTTGCAGTTTGTAAATTACATGTTGATTGATGTGAATCATCGGTGTTCACGTGTGGTGAAGAGTAAATTTGGCTGCCTGCTTGATGGAGAGGGGCAGACCTGACGCCCCTCCACGTGCACCGGTTTTGCGCACCACTCCACAAAGCTGCAACAATCGTAGTCTACGCCTGTAGCCTGTAACATGTAACATAAGCCTTTATTAGCTTTTACATTACACATTTTTACAATATGTTTACATTAGTGAGCCGCAGGTGAATACCTGCATAGTTTGAGTTATTCCTTCTATTGTGAGAGCCGCACAATAATAAGAGAGGCTGTGTATCAGCTTGCAGTGTGTGAATAAAGAGCCGTTCTTCAACGCAGACAAAGTCCCATGGTTTAATGTGTTGTCGCCCCAACAAGCTAATCCAAGCTAAAGGAGCTAGCGGTCTTCAGAGGTCTCCTTACTACAGTTCAGGGCTCTGCCAGCTTGGTTGGTAACACTGCATACAGGGCAGATTATGAAGTCCCCGTGACATTCACTCAGATCCCCTGCACTTCATCACAACTGTACTCGATCCTAGTCATAAAGATCATGACTTGGATGTGGAGAATGCCTTGAGAAATGATTCAGGCTCCATTTGGAGACGACAATATCATAGTCCATCACAATGTTTTACTGTAAATATCATTGACTGCCAATTTAGGGGACATCGCCCAACCCTACTGTCCGCCTGTCTGTCTGTGTCTGTCCACCTGTCCGTCGGTGTCTGTCTCTGAACAAAACTGCTGACTCACCCATGGTGGTGTGTAGCGTCCTGCATTGCAACGTCTGGAGGCATCTGTTGTTGGAGAGCAGCAGCAGGGGGCGCTCTGACCTGAAGCCATGAGGCCGGAAACATCGGCGGCGGTACTGCTGAGTTAGCTGACAGACAGGGAGAGTCATGTGATGCTGAGTCATGTGATGCTGAGTCACTGTTAGCTTGAGTAAGTGTTCACATTGACAGAGTATGAACATCAGTGAGTATGTTAGCTCTGTTGATTCATCCAGTGTCAACATAAAATAGTTTATTGTTTATTGCATTTTTATTTTTCCCAGTGTCTGTTTACGTAACAAGAAAAAAACTGACAGTAACATTTTACTTTAGGCATATTAAATTTCCCCAAGGTCAAAGGTCAAAGATTTACCATGTCAAAAGTCAAACACTCTGTGTGTGTCTGTGACTGTGTGTTTGTGAATCTGTGACTGTGTGAGTGTGTGTGACTCTATGTTTGTGTCAAACTGTCGTTACTTCACCCAACGTGAAGTAACGACAGTTTGACACAAACGCAGAGTCACACACAACGAGTGGGGGTGTTTTTGGTGGCCCTGTCTCTGTGTGTGTGTGTGTGTGTGTGTGTGTGTGTGTGTGTGTGTGTGTGTGTGTGTGTGTGTCCTGATCCAACGTCCTGATCTTGTTGCGTGAATGGGATGAAGTCTGACATCTCTGATTGTTTTGTGAGGTTTGTTTTACAGTTAATTAAAAAACGATTAATCCTTCATTCCTTCGATCATACCAACGATTAAGAAGTTTGTATGATTTCTGGTTTCTTTGCTTCATAAAAACAGAGAAAATCTTTGAGGACGTCGCCATTTCCACGTTTGACAAACACCGATCAACATAAGCAACATAAGAAAATAAGCGACATATGAATGGATGATGAAAATAATGGTTAGTTAAGTTGTAGTTTTCTCACCTACTACTTTAACACAAGTGAAGAAAACTCATTAACTACAGTGACTTAACTTAGCTGTAGCTCACGCCAGGTTAAACAACACTGTGTTTCCTCCTAAATGTAGTTTTTGTTTCTTTGAACCTGTTAGCATCAAAGTTAGCATGCTAGCATCAGTTAGTTGTTAGCCTAACCAGGTGACGAGCGATGATCGTTAGAATCAAACCGTGTGAAAGTGTACAGTGTTGGACATTCAGCGGGATTATTGTTGTTGTTGTTCTCTCACCAAACGTCTGAGCGCAGTGAACGAACCTCTGGTCACCGCCGCCATCTTTCCTCTGTGTTACACGGCACAGCTGCACGCCCCTGTCAGCAGCCAATCAGCGCAGAGCATCTTCTTCTGTGTGTGTGCGTGTATGGTGGACTTGAGCCAAGGCTGTCTCCTGGTGGTTAGCAGAGGAACAACAGGACGTTCACGTCAAATAAATGAAAACACATTTTAACCAGTTAAATTTTACTTTGTCAACTCAAACAGTTTAACTGAGGTTTTAACTTTGGTTCATCCATCGTTACTTTTAAGGTTTAAATAATTTTTTTTGTAAGGTTTTATTGTTCAGTGCTTAACTTAGATTTAATTCAGGTTTTAATACATTTAAATTTGGTTTAACTTTGGTTTATCTTGGGTTTAACAGGATGATTTTAACTTGGGTTTTACTTTGGTTTAACTTTGGTTTAATTGATGTTTAATTGATGTTTAATTGAGGTTAAAGTGAGGTTTAATTGAGGTCTACCTGGAAATAAAGAATAAGAGAAAAACAATGAAGTGAAAAAAATCATTGAAACAGAAAACTCGATGAATGCTGTGTCATACAAAACATCATATGATATAAAGTGTCACGTGATGGACTGAAGATGACCTGATGTGTGTGTATGTGTGTGTGCGTGCTTGCTTTTGTGTGGGCGGGGCCTCAGATGATATGATAGACAGTGAACTTTGTCAGTTGAAGTTGGGGTCAGAGTGAGCTGTTGTTCAGACACGGCTGTTGTTGCTGTTGTTGCTGCTCACAGGAAACTCAGGTAAGAAAACCAGCTTTTACAAACTGACTTTCACAATAAAAGCCTGATCTTAAAATCAACAATTTCACATGTTTTATTCCAAAATTCAAGGCTAACCTTCAACAAACCAAAAATGAAATAATTTTGCTGATGTTCACCCCCTACAGGCGGGCACACATCATTACACTGTGTGAGTATTGACGATATGAGCAGATCAGTGATCAGCGTTTAAACGTTAAGCGTTTAATGATTAACAACCTGGTCACATGACTAGGCTGCTACACCCTGGTCACATGATACAAAACATGATACCTCACAGTAAAGGTACCTCACTGTAAAAGTATCTCACAGTAAAAGTATCTCAAAGTAAAGGTACCTCACTGTAAAAGTACCTCACTGTAAAGGTACCTCACTGTAAAACTTCCTCACTGTAAAAGTATCTCACAGTAAAGGTACCTCACTGTAAAGGTATCTCATAGTAAAAGTACCTCACAGTAAAGGTACCTCACTGTAAAAGTATTTCACAGGAAAAGTATCTCACAGTAAAACTACCTCTCTGTAAAACTTCCTCACTGTAAAAGTATCTCACAGTAAAACTACCTCACTGTAAAAAACAATACAGTAACAATCAGACGTTACCATTGAGATGGCACGTACCTATGATGAAAATATCCCTGTGCTCAGTTTCTTTGACAGACAGTGAAAGACATCAGTGGACAAATGTGTCTATGATGTTTGTTCCTGCCTTTGATCTTTGCGTGAAGAAAATATTTCAAAAGTATTTCAAAAAGTATAAAAATCTGAATATTTACTAATTATATATATTAATAACTAAGCGGCCCTCATACTCCTAACATGAAGGGGGCGCTATAGAACCAATTTTCTTAGTGAGGTTTCAAACTAAAGGACCTGTTGTGTGTCACGTTTTCTGAGAATAATAATAAGAGTAAAACAATGACTCTGTATTACCGGGTAAAGTTTATGTTGTTCAGCTCTTTCGGCACTGTAGGAAATTGATGTTAAACTTTGACCTTTGACTGTTTCAAAGCACTTTTCCACTTTTCTCTCTCTCTCTCTCTCTCTCTCTCTCACTCTCTCTCTCTCTCTGTGAATGTGTGAGTGTGTTGGTCTGCTGATAACACACACGCACACGTACACACACACACACACTTATCAGACTCAAACAGATTCAAGTAAACACAAAGTCCTATATTATATTATATTATATTATATTATATTATATTGTGTTATTCATCATGAACTTAATATTGAACTTGAAAAAATCTCCTTCCTCATAGTGGTACTGACTCATCTTTTAGCACAAGAGCTTTAGAAGCAGCAGGTGCACAGTTAGACAGTTTCTCCCTGAGTTAACATTATTAGTATCATCATCCAAACCATCAACCTGTTAGTTAGATCCCATCCCCACCAAACTGTTTAAAGATGTTTCCTTTAACAGCTCCATATTAACTCAAATTAATCTATCCGGATATCTATCTAATTAATCTACTGGATATCTACCCCAAACTTTTAAAGTAGCAGTTATTAAACCCCTTCTCAAAATCTATCAAATCTTCCTTTCATTTCTATAATCTTAGAAAAGGCAGTAGCTAATAAGCATGTGAATATGTGCGCATTAATGGCCCTAGTGTTTGTTCATTGTGTGAATTGTTGGGTTTCTCTGCTCTCCATGATGTTGTCTATGTATAGACTTGAGATAGCGTATGTTATGATTCGGTGCTATACAAATATAAAAACTGAATTCAATTGAATTGATGTATCACAGCCATAGCTTGAAGTAAAAAACGATTCGGAAATGCTAACAATCAGGAATTTGACATTTGAACAGAAATACTCTCACTCCCACAATGCTTTGCAGTTCTCCAGTTAAATCAGTTTCCATGGAAACTAACCTGCCCTCACACACCTGTTTCCATGGAAGCCAACCTGTTGTCTTGTTTCCATGGAAACAGCTTCATACTCTTTGCTCTTTCCATGGAAACAGCTTCATACTCTTTGCTGTTCCTCGTCTTCTATTAAATTTCATTCTCCCTGGTTTAGAATAATCTGCTGTTTCCATGGTAACTACCTAGTTTAGTCGTAAACATCATGTCTGTTGTTGTTTCAGGCCCTTCTACAGCACCCCCTGCAGTCATGGACAGCACCCCAAGGCAATGGGTTCTGAAGCCTCTTTCCCCTCTGCTCCAACCCTCAGACCTGCGGACCATTGCCGGGTCAACGACAGCAGGTGACCCTAACCTGGACAAACAGTTCTTCTCCTATCAGCAGAGTGATGGATCTCAGGACCAGCAGGTCTTAGTGTCACCAGAGAGAGCAAGTGTCAGTGACGAGTGGCAACCCAGTGGTCCCAGCAGCCCCAGCAGCCCCAGCAGTCCCAGTAGCAGCTCTGGCTCTCACTGTGGCTTCTACTCCTTTGTGGAGGATCCAATGAGTCTCGAGGCAGAGATGAACGAAGTCTGGATGAACTCAGCACAGCGGCAGTCTCAGCTGTTCACCCTGAAAGAGGAGAGAGGATTCAAACTACAGACCTACACCAGCAAAAGGAAGCCAGAGAGTCTGTTCTCAGAAAGTAAGGGAGACTCATGGCACCACGTAGATCCACAGAATGTCATCCAGGTGGTGAAGGAAGAGGAGGAGAAGCAGCTCCGAAAGGAGATCATTCGCAGTCAAGCACCCAAGAAAAACCCAGTATTCAAAGAGCAGCTTCAAATTCTGGAGAATCTGGACCTGAGCGGATCTAAAAACAAACTGAGCTACAGTCCTGTCAGCTCCAGACCAGAACCTTTTCAGCCTGCTGCATCTGGGACCATCGACAGGGAGCAGATCGACTTCAGAGCTGCACAAAAACAGTTCTTGAAGATGGAGCGGGACCAGTTAGCAGACCTGAGCTTGTCTTTGCAGCAGGGTTCTGACATGTCCTCAGTGAGGCGGGTGGAGGTGAATGAAGGTCAGATCCGTCCCTCAGAAGAGAATGAGACCTGCACAGATAGGACGGGGGTGGTGAGCTGGAGGTTAGGGCTGGAGGAGAGTCTGAGCAGGCAGGGTGGTGTGTTTGAAGACCTGGACTCCAGCCTGGAGGATCTGTCGGTGAACAGAAGCCAACAGTGCACAACTGAGACCCCAATTGAAAAGGAGATCCGGTTAGTCCAGGAACGCGAGGAGGACCTTCGGCGCTCTCGTGGCCTGAAGCACAGTGATGGAAGGGTGGAGATGGTGAAAATCGAAACCAAACGTTTACAATTCTTAACACCCATCAAGACCCAAGAAAAGTCCAGAACAAGCTTCATTATTCAGAGAGAAATCGAGAAGGAGAACCAGAGAGGAGCAGAACCGGAGCAGCAAGGCGGAAGTCTGCGACTGAATTTACCAGATGTTACGCAGCAACAGGAAGAAGACAGGAGGACAGAGGATGGACACGTTGATGGCTTCTTGGCTCCTTGTTGTCCTCATCGACACCCTGAAGAACCCGAGTGGTGCTTCGCTCAAACTTCAGCTTCCTCCTCTGTCACTGAAACAGATTCCAGAGTTTTACGCCAGGATCGAATTACTTCATCATCATCCCGCTTCTCTTCTTCCCCCTCTTCCTTCACACCTCAGTGTTGGAGGGAAAACCTGGAGTCCACTGGTCTGCAGTCCAGGGGACAAGGAGCTCCAGATTTCATAGAGAAGGAGATTGAGGAGGCCTTGAGACGAGAGAAGGAGCTGAGGGAGCTGAGGGAGCTGAGGGAGCTCCAGCAGAACAGGGAGAAAAGAAGTCTGTCAACTCCACCTCCACTTACAGGTACCTGCTGTCATGGCTGTAATGCACTCAAACACAGTGTGGACCCAAATGCACACAGCGGAGGCAGAGATCTCAGTTTAAACAAAAATACAAAGCAAAATCTTACTCAAGGTCAGCTAATAAACCCAAAACAGGGTCAGACGAGAATGAGCCAGGCACAGGGAACAAGATGAAGCAGACGTGGTAATCTGGCACAAGACAAAGGGAGGAGTATTTAAGGAGCATGAACTGATTAACACCAGAAAATGCTCAGTTTATAAAATCTATGTCAGTTTTAGTCTAGAAGATCTACGTCACATGTTCACGTCTTTATGTCACTGTTAGACAGACTTTTGTAAACCACTCATTCTCCCACACCATAGTCCATAGAGAAAATCAGTGATTGTAGCTGCGGAGACACAGGAGCTGCTGGTCCTCTGCTGCCTCGTGTGGTCTCTTCGTGTCACTGAGGTCAATCTGAACAAAGGATTTCAAACAGTGAAGTGACAAAATAAGACATTTGAACTCAGTGATGGAGGCAGCAATGGATCAACAACTGCTGTGTGTGTGATGTTAAAATCACTGATTTCCTCTGTGGACTTTGGTGTGGGAGAGGTTCATTGACTGATGGGAGCAGCAGTGGATTGACAATGACGACTGGTATATCCTCTGACAAAACTTCTGACCCTGGAGGTCAGAGGTCACTTTGTGATGTCAGTGATGACATCATCATGATGTAATCTTTCCTACTAGTGTTTTTCAGACAAACTCACCCGTTTGTCTTCCTCTCCCTCCTCCTCTTCCTTCTTCTACCCCACAGCGCTCCTATTGGCCCCGCCTCCTCGCAGAAGAGATGTACTAAAGATGGACGACAGCGAGTCAGTGAGTTTAGGACACACTCTTATTTTGAAGGGTTATCTAAACAGCTGGAGGGTGGTTGAGATGAATGAGTGAGTGTTTTCTTTTCATATTTTGTAAATAAAGTAAGAGAGTGAAGGTTGAGATGATTTGGTCATGTGATGAAGGAGAAGAGGACGACCACAGAGAACTGTGGTAAAAACAAAATGATCCAGGCTGCCAAAATAAAAGCCCAAACTTTTTCTGTTTCAGTATGCAGGAATTCACCTCATCGATGAAGTCAACAACAAGGTCAGAACACTGAGCTAAGCTAGGCTAGCTGTTTCCACCTGCTCACTTTCACAATACTAAGCTAGCTGTTTCCTCCTACTCACTTTCACAATACTAAGCTAGCTGTTTCCTCCTGCTCACTTTCACAATACTAAGCTAGCTGCTAGCTGTTTCCTCCTACTCACTTTCACAATACTAAGCTAGCTGTTTCCTCCTACTCACTTTCACAATACTAAGCTAGCTGTTTCCATGTGCTCCCTAGTGTTGATTAACTGTGGTAACTAACCTTACTAACATCTAAAGAGTTAGCTAAACCAGGTTAGCCAGTCTTTTACTAGCACTCCTGTAGAACAACTCTAGCATAACATAGTCACTGCAGGAGGAGGAGCCTGTTGTACAAAGTACTGATGTGACCAAATCATCAATATCACACATGCTAACTGCTGATGTCCTGTGTGAGATCAAAAGCTAAGTTTTTAATGATATATGAATGCTATTCATAATATCATGTCTCTGTGGGTTAAGATCATGTCTCTGTCTTTGGTAAATCCTGGAAGACTTTGGACTAAGTGGTTTTGTAACAAACTAAATAGTAAATTTAGTAGAAACTAAAAATTGGTGCCAAAATGGTGCAGTTCCACTCTGGAACACGGACTCCTGGGTGGGATGCAGTTCCACTCTGGAACACGGACTCCTGAGTGGGATGGTGACGCTCCTCTCTGGAGTATAGCTCCCAGTATAAGCTCCTCTTCTCTCTTTGTCTTTTTTCAGGTTGTTGAGTCGACTCGAGTTTTACGACATAAAAACCAACAAGCTCTTCGTTGGGAGGCCGGAGTCTTTGCCAACCTGGAGAACCAGTGACAGCAGCACAGCTAAACCCAGGACTAGATCCAAGATGAGAGTCAGCATTAAACCCAGGACCAGAGGACTTTCAAACGGGTTTAGAAGTGGAATGCTGGCTCTTGATTAGTTGATTGATTAATCGTAACCCTCAGGTTTTGTAAATGATATGAATGAATTAATGTTTTTTAGAAGAGGACTTTGCTAACGATCTGATTGAAGACATTCTTTTCATTAAAAGTCCTCAGTGTGGACGTCAAACAACAACATGGTTTATTTCATGTCCTGAAATAAATCTGGAATTTTAATACAGATTTCAAAATGTCTGATTAATGTCGTATAGTCTCCTCCCACTTTCAAAAAACATGACACATGGACGTCAAGAGACAACCAATCAGGTCATTGATCAGGATGACGTCTAAGAACGATGATCTCGTAACGTCTTCTTACGACTTTAGCTTTAAATGAAAGTAGAGCTGCCACAGAAAGACAGTGTCTCTCCAGTGTCCACCATGTTGGACGTTTACAAAAGCTGTTAAACCAGTGTTTGTGATTGGTTTTATTTTTTTACGAAATTTGACCAAATCAACGTCCTCAGCATATGTGAAATATTATTAAACTCTTGTAATTTCTACACAAATCTGTGATTTTGACACAAATCTATGATTTCAACACAAACCCTTGTGATTTCAACAGAAACTTTTGATTTTGACACAAACTCGTGATTTCAACACAGACCCTTGTGATTTTAACAGAAACTTTTGATTTCGACACAAACTTGTGATATATAATATATAAGTCTTTGTTTTAGAAAAAAATTTCTCATAATTTTTATTTTGAAGGACTTGACTTCATGCTCAAAACATTACAACTTTATTTGTGATCAACACTTTCCAAAAGTCAATTTAGACATTTTGTCCACGATGGACATTAGAGACACAGAGCACAGCTTTACTGATGACTTCATAGCTTGTATTGATGATGGTGTGGACGTTGAATCTTTAATCTTAATTTAATCTCAATATTATGATCTGGATAAATATTTACTCTCATAAACACAAACATTCACCTTTGACCAATCACAGAGCAGCACACTAACAAACCAACATGCTGACTATCACTATAGCAACCGCACAACAGAAAGACAACGACACTCATCCAGGAAATAAAGAGTGAGGAAACTCAAACTGCTGCTGTCAACGCTGAGACAGTTGCCATTGAAACACTTTGTCTTCCTGCTTGGAGACACAGCACTGCACAGTTTTTCACCAGCCCCACCCATAAGCTACAGCCACACCCACCTCCTATGCCTCCTCCCCCTCTCTTGTTGTTTACATGTTTTTTGGGTCCTTCGTTTCCTTGTGCAACATGAACTGTTTTGTTATTATGAATAAACAGCTGCCCCCTGGTGGACACATTGGTCTGCTGTCCGTAAACCAAGCTTTTATTCTGAAAAGCCTAATTCTCCTTAAACCTGCATCCGTGTGAACTCTTGTAGAAGTTTTCTTCAGTCTGATTATGAAGCTCTCGATCCAGCAGAACCAGTGCCGTCTTACGTCTCATGGCCGTCTCACGTCTCATGGCTGTCTCCCTGTGCTTCGTCTCCGATGACGACTCCACCTGGTGGAAAGGTGGGGGAGGAGTAGGTTCAGGGTCGGTGGTGACACGCGGCGAGACAGACCGGTGCGGGCGGAAGCTGCTGCCCCTGGCGGTCGAGTCTCCTCGGTTTAGACTGTTGAGGTCGTACGTGTCCCGTGGGTCACCACCCGTGGATGCCCCCGCCCACTGCCATGGGTGACCATTACCTGCCAGGGCCAGAGCCTGAGGGGGGGGCAGCGTCTGGTGAGGGGCATGGGTGTCCATGGTGACAATGCCTGGACCCTGACGCTGCTGATCAGAGGCGGGGCCGTAGTGTGGGGAGTTGGTGGTGGAGGAGGTGCCGGAGCAGGTGGAGGCAGTCTCAGAGGAGGAGGACGGAAGGAGGCCCTGCTGCTTCGACATGGCGATCACCTGCATGAGCCGCGGCTGGTTAGCTGCTCCACGGGCCACGCCCTCACTAGTCTTCTCCCTGATGGCGAGCCACTTGGCTCGGGTCAGAGCGCTCTTTGGGGAAACTGGCGGAGGTCCTGCCTCTGGGATCTGTGGCGGGCGAGGAGTTGCCACAGGCTTAGCAGCCTGGACTGGTGGTTGGTAGATAGGAACCTGAGAGCCGCCGTCATCCGTGGCCACCGAGCCACCCTCAGAACCGTCCTCACTGGCGTCCCGCTCCGCCTCTTCGTGGACACTCTGGCCTCTCATTTCCATGGATTTCTGCTTCCACTCGGACACCAGCTGTTGCGTCCGCAGCGGGTCCACGGGAACCTGCACAGCTTTCAGACGCCGTTGAACTGGCTGAGCAGACGGAACTGGATCTTCTGTGAACCCGTTGACGTTCATGCTGGCTCTGGGCAGCGTGTGACTGAAGGTCAGCATGGTCTCCTTCCCCATGGGGCTGCGAGGAGCCAGCAGCTCCACGTCCACGCTCGCCCTCTTCAGGCTGCTCATGGACGTGCTCTCTCTCTGCAGCGGCGCCGACACTGACGCCGGGGCCGCTGCGATCTCGTCGTTACTGTCCGAGGCGGAGGCGGGCCCTTTGTTGTAGACGGACTCGTGTCCTCGCTCCGTCAGAGCTCGGAGCGGGTCTTCTTTTGGAGGTGGAGGAGGCGGGGCTGGAGTGATGTCATCAGAGGACTTGAAGTTAGCCACAGCATGAAAGGCCTGTAGGACAAAAAGTAACCAGGTACTTTTGTACTTTTACCATTAATTCTTGTGAATATTGTTTATTTATTTATTTTAATATTTATTATTACGTAATGATGATTATGATGATTATGATGATGGCTGTGTGTCTCACCAGGTACGCAGCGATGAAGGCTCCGATGAGGAAACCTGCGTAAACATCGATGGGATGACTGCGGTGCTGAGTGATCTGGGTCAGACCCGTCAAAGCTGCAGCGATGACAAACGCAAACACCAGCACAGGTTTGAGCAGCTTGGTGCTGTTTGAGATGGTCGAGTTAAAATACATCTGAGAGAGAGAGAGAGAGAGAGAGCGCGTTTCCATGGTTTCCTGAAACGCACACGACAAAACTTTACTCACCGAAACATAAACAGCAGCGAAGGCAGACAGAGTTGCATGCTGGGACGGAAACGTCTTCCTGTTGAGACGAGAGAGAGCGAGAGAGAAAGAGAGAGAGAGGGAGAGAGAGAGATTTGATTTTGCAAACACAACTTTACTTTGTTCGTTTTTTCCTTTTAATAACACACATACACATACAGTGTATTAAAAAGTATTGGAACAGTGAGGACAATTCCTTGATTTTTTGCCGTAGACTGAAAACATTTGTGTTTGACATCAAAAGAAAAACAAGTTCATCTTTGTCTCATCAGTCCATAAAACTTTATTCCAGAATGTTTGATGCTCGTCGCTGTACTTTTTGGTCAATTCCAGCCTGGTCTTCCTATTCTTCTTTCTAATGAGTGGTTTCATGTTCTGGTGAAGCTTTAGTACGTTTGTTCATGAAGTCTTCTGCCATGTGTTGCTTGGTCCACCAGTGGTTTCTTTCTTCTTCAGGACATTCCAAATGCTTGTACTGGCTCTGGCCAATGTTTGTGCAATGGGTCTGATTGATTTCCCATCTTCTCTCTTGTGTTTCACCCATAGACAGCTCTGTTGTTTTCATGTTGGTTCAACTGAGCGTAGACATTCAGTGCTATTTATTGTTTAAATAAACAATGTAATAGGACACACCTGGACAACACAACACACCTGTCAGTCACATGTTCACATACTTTTGCTCACATGAAAAATGGTGGTGCTCTCTTCTACAGTATGTTGTGTATCAGATCCAGATGTAAAAGCTGAAATGTTTGTCTTTTGATGTCAAACCCAAATGTTTTCAGTCTATGACAAAATTGGAATTGGCCTCACTGTTCCACTGGGCACTGTATATTCATATTCACACACATCACATCTTCAAAAGGTCAACATCTTCCACTTGAAACGGGACATCCTGGTAACACCACATGTTCTTAAAAAAATCAGGGTGATGACGGCCCTCCTGCTGCTCATAGGGAGCTCTCCTCTCTGACACCACCTCAAGCAGGTCACAACCTATGATGGACCAGAAAGACTTGTAGAAGTCAACAGGAAGACCGTCAATACCTGGTGCTTTGCCACTCTGCAAAAACATCATTGCCTTGTGCAGCTCCTGCACCGTTCAATCTGCCTCCAACCCCGAGTTTGCCTTCAAGTTTACCTGAGGGAGACCTGCAAGGAAGCTGCTGCGCACCATTCACTCTTAAAGAGGTTTCTATAGAAACCAACAGCAAACTTCCCCTCCCTCTGACCAAGGGAGCTGCGGCGGCTCCCTGCAAGTGGATTTCACAGACTATAACCCACCACCTCACAGCCAGGCCCGCCTCCTCCACACTGCACGGCCCCGACATGCTCAAAATCAGCCGCTGCAGCCCCAGACACACACACACATACACACTAAACTATACTATGTTAACAATCAACGCAAGACAAACAAAAACAAAAAAGTAAACTCAAAGTTTCTCACAGAAACATCACACACGCTCTCAGCTCCACACACACTCCGAGAGAGAGAGTGAGAGAGAGAGTGAGAGAGAGAAAGAGTGTAAGAGAGAGTGAGAGAGAGAGTGTGAGAGACAGTGAGAGAGTGAGAAACAGTGAGAGAGAGTGAGAGAGAGAGAGAGAGAGAGAGAGTGAGAGAGTGAGAGCGAGAGAGTGAGAGAGAGACAGTGAGAGAGCGAGAGAGAGTGTGAGAGACACACACTCCGAGAGAGAGAGAGAGAGAGTGAGAGAGAGAGAGAGAGAGAGAGAGAGAGGGGGAGAGCGCGAGAGAGTGTGAGAGACACACACTCACCTAGCGGCCATGATGGCGTGTTGGTCATGACCAGAGCAAATGTCTCTGGTGATGTAAGCATTTTGGTCACATGACACACCAGCCTGAGTGTAGTTGGGTTTACAGACAGTCAGGAAAAAGGGGGCGTGGTAACCTGTTGACAACTGGATGATGTCACTGACCAGAGCAGTCGCACAAAGACCAAAGACATGGACACCTGGGGGAGAAAGAAGGTGTCCCCCAGTGTTGTGTGCTCAGGTGTGTCAGGTCAGGTGTGGCTCAGGTGTCTCATGTATCAGGTGTTCAGGTGTCAGGTGTATCAGGTGTCAGGTGTCAGGTGTTCAGGTGTATCCATCAGGTGTCAGGTGTATCAGGTGTCTCAGGTGTATCAGGTGTCTCAGGTGTCTCAGGTGTCAGGTGTCAGGTGTCGGGTGTCTCAGGTGGGTGTCTCAGGTGTCAGGTGTATCATGTATCAGGTGTTTCAGGTGTATCATGTATCAGGTGTCGGGTGTCTCAGGTGTCTCAGGTGTATCAGGTGTCAGGTGTTCAGGTGTAGGTGTCTCAGGTGGGTGTCTCAGTGTGTGTCTCAGGTGTATCAGGTGTATCAGGTGTCAGGTGTCAGGTGTCTCAGGTGGTGTGTGTCTCAGGTGTCTCAGGTGTCTCAGGTGTATCAGGTGTATCAGGTGTGTCAGGTGTCAGGTGTATCAGGTGTTGGTGTCTCAGGGGTCAGGTGTCAGGTATATCAGGTGTCTCAGGTGTCTCGGGTGTCTCAGGTGTCTCAGGTGTATCAGGTGTATCAGGTGTATCAGGTCAGGTGTCTCAGGTGTATCAGGTGTCTCATGTGTCTCAGGTGTCTCGGGTGTCTCAGGTGTCTCGGTGTCTCAGGTGTATCAGGTGTATCGGGTGTCTCAGGTGTCTCAGGTGTATCAGGTGTCTCAGGTGTTTCAGGTGTAGTTGTATAAGGTGTATCAGGTGTCTCATGTGACGTACCTACGAAACGCACCGTCCTCCTCAGAAATGAATTAAAGTTGCAGCCTCCTGCGTTGATACTTCCCTCGTGGCGACGCAGCTTCAGCTGTGACTGCAGGACGTAGATCATACCTTCAACCGCCATGATCTGACACACAAAACAAACGCACCTCAGTGACCTGCGGTCACACACGTATGTGTGACGCTGAATGGTGGCGTGTTACCGAGGCAGCAGGAGCGGCGAAGGCGAGGCTGAGCAGCATCAGCAGAGGAATGAGCTCATCTCCTTCGTCCACGTAAGGCATACTGAGGTCGCGGTCATGGCAACGGAATCCAACCTGTGCCGGCTGCAGCACGTCGGTCAACTCCAGGAAGTACAGAGATGCCATGGAGGACACCACGATGGGCAACTACACACACACACACACACAAACATACACATGAATCTGGTTCAGTGAAAAATCTCATACAGAACATATACAGTGTGTGTTTGTGTGTATTTGTATTATCTCCCCCATTTTTCCTTTCACCCCAACCGGTCGCGGCAGATGCTGCACATGTTTGATTCTGGTTCTGTCTGAGATTTCTTCTTCTGTTAAAAGGGAGTTTTTTCTCTCCACTGCCCCCTATTGTTTGCTCATTGTGTGAACTGCTCTCCATGATGTTGTCTATGTACAGAGACCTGAGATAATGTATGTTATGATTTGGCGCTATACAATTGAATTGAATTGAATTTGTGTGTGTGTTTGTGTGTGTATGTGTATTCACTTCCACAAAGTAGAAACATGGCAGCAGAGTCAAGCTGTCTTTGGGAGGTTTTTTCTTCATCTTCTCTGACGGATTCATCATCATCATCATCATCTTGAAGAGCCTGTAACATGACATCACCATCTTCATCATTATCACCATCTTCATCATCATCACATCTTCTTCATGATCACCATCATCATCATCATCATCATCACCATCTTCATCATTAACTATAACCATGACCATAGTTAACATGTTAGTCCTAAAGTTCAGTTCCTCAGAAATTAGGTTCTGCCTCATCAGGACCAGACTTTGGTCTCCATGACGACCACTGGTCCTGACAAGGTCAGTGTTTTTACCATACGCTCACACACACACACACACACACACACACACAGACTGACTGACACACACACACACACACCACCAGTCATTACGGGATTCTGAGGTTTTATTGTCTCGTGCTCATGCGGCATGTTCTGTGATTAATGAGGACGCAGCGCCGCAGCGCGCGCTTACTCACAATCACACTCACACACTCACACACATACACACACACACCTCAAATCATTGATCAGGTTTCTCTTCCAGCTGCAGAACCGCACATACTTGCCTTTTGTCCCGGGTTACAGCCGCGTAGTTCTTGTCCCGGTCCTGGTCCCAGGTTTGGTTCCGTTTGTGTCAGAACAAACCTGAGGGATCGATGCTGCAGCAGGTCTGCTGCTGCTGCACGGTGAGTGTGTGTGTGTGTGTGTGCGCGAGAGAGACAAACAGAGCGCGCGGGCAAACATGGAGGTGTTCCCTCCCCATCAGTGTGTATGGCAGCTGATTAGTGCCTCCCGTCACGCGCACTCATCAATGACTGATGCATAATCAATAAAGGTGTTTGTGTTGTTTGTTTACATCGCAGCACTCTTTAACATGTCGTTCTTTATCTACATGTTATGGGAAAACTGATTCTGTTTCCATGACAACAGCAGGATTTCCAGGGCTCAGTCTCTGCAGTTGAAAAATAATTCTTCTAATAATAATTGTCAGGGTGTAACACTGCCCCCTACAGTCCAGAGTCCTCATCTTCAGGGGCGGAGCCTTCTGTACATTCTTTACCTTCATTTTCAACATTTGTGTACCTGTATGATCTCCTGCTCACTCCTTCGTCTTACGTCCCCCTCGCCTGTCCACTCTCTAGCCAGGACAGGTAAAAAAACAAAAACTTAAAATGTTACAAACATCACAGCTTCTAATGATTTGGAGGTGGAGCTTAGACAGCAGGGGGCAGGCATTACTGTGGTGATAGTTTGTGTTTGAAACCGTTAAACCTCATTACGTTCATTTTGTAGAGGCAACACCACCAAACATCAGAACTACATCACAACAACAACCACAGGTTTAGTTGAACACTTTAATTACAAAAGTCACTGTATAAAAACTAACATATTCATTGTGAACATGAGACTTCAGACATGATGAAAATAGTGTCACATGACTTTCATTCAAATAAACACTGATGGGTGAGTGAGTGAGTGAGTGAGTGAATCAAAGCTCTACTCATGCTGCTCTACTGAGAAAGAAGATGTGATCATGTGACCATCAGTGTGATGGTGGCTGCTAACAGAGGGTCAGACAATGTCAGCTGAAGAGGCGGAGTCTCGACTGTGTTCCTGCGGAATAATGTGACTGGATCAGGTGAGTTCATGTGGGTGGAGCTGGAGGGATCCTCCTCCACAGACCTCCACACAGACAATTCTTGATCCAGCGCTGCTCCCACTGCTTCATGGCGTTTGTCTTGTTTGGAGAACGAAGCATCGTCACACAGCCACACCTAAACACACACACACACGTCAGTGGGGTGTTCCTCAGGGTCCTGCTCTAACACCTTACGTTTTCATGGTTTAAGGGTTATATAGTTATATTTAGGTTTCTATGACAAACTAAATTCTACAACAAAAGGTCGAGTCTGTTTTGTTATAAAAAAAACCCTGAAGTTTATCAACTGTTTAATGTGACATCACTTCCTGTGAACTCACCTGGTGCAGGCTTTACTGTCCTCAGTCGGGCAAACTCCCATGTGAACACAACGAAGGTTGTCCATCTTCTGACAGCTAGGAGTCCTACACACACACACACACACACACACACAGAGTGTTTGAGAGTATGTGTGTGTGTGTGTGTGTGTGTGCGTGTGTGTGCGTGTGTGTGCGTGTGTGTGCGTGTGTGCGTGCGTGCGAGTTACCTGGTGAAAACCTCTAAACCTCCGCCCCCACTAGCTCCACTTGCTGGCAGAGAAGAGGCTTTTCCAAACTGCAGTCTGATTGGTTGTTTCCCCTGCAGCTTCACCATGACGCCGTCGTTCACTGGCAGCCAGTCCAGACTGGGAACCAGCAGCTGACTGGGCAGAAGGCAGCACTCATCCACCAGAGACTCGTCAGGATCCTGGACTGAACCATCTTCCCGAGCTAGGGTCAGAGGTCACACAGAGACACACTCATTAGCCGTATCTCATTCCAGGGTCTGGTTCCTGTGAAGTGTGCAACCAGAGGAGATGACTCTGTCAGCTGTCCACTCAGGAGGAGACAGTAAATCTGTCAGTCTGTAACCAAGAGGCTCAATGCTGCCCTCTACAGTACAAAGTCCTGAATCACAGACTTTTGATTTAAAGGGGACATATTATACCCTATTTCCCCCATTAAAATAGTTCCCTGGTGTCCTAATGAACATGTCAGTGACACGCTTTGGTAAAAATACCATAAGGATGAAGCACCATAGCAGTTCAATAACGCTGCTAAACCCGCCCCTTTCAGAACGCTCGGTTTTGTGCATGGTCCCTTTATATGCAAATGAGACACAGGCAAACACACACCCACTTCTTCCAGAGTGTTTCTGATTTGTCCTCTTTACAGCGCTCACTCACTCAGATCCTGTTCCCTCTGCTCCATTCGTCTCCCCCTCCCTCCACCAGTTCTCTGACAATATCAACATGGCAGCGTGCGCGGAAAACAGCAGGAGTGCCGTCACAGGAAGAGACGTCCTACATGAGGATCGAGCCGAACAGTGCTGAACTGTAAATCAGTTAAAACACTTAGGGACAGCACCACTGATCGCCAGCGGCGAGCTGCATAAACTGCTGCTGTATGTGACTGTATCAGACTGAGTCTGTGCTCCGGTCATGGAGGACGTACTGAACAAATATTTTTAATTTTTAATTAGTGTCAGAATGGTCAGTTATGAGCTCTATGTGACCTTTTCTTAACAATGTGTGTGTTTGTACGTCGGTGAAATACTCTCGCTGACTAAATATGGCGACCCTCGCCTGCACTCTCGCAGGGACAAGGTGGAGCTAAGGTGGAGCTCTCGAAGTAAACTTACTGGTGGGGCGGTAACATTCGCGGTGAAATGCGGATGCTGCCGTCATAAGTGCAGGGAATTCAACATCGGGTGTTTTATCGCCTATACTTAAGGGGGACCACGAAAACATGAATGAGTATTCTTTTTCCACACTTTGGCGACTGGTATGGCTGGTATATGAGTCCCAAATATAAGTATTGAAATGGTTAAAAAGTTGATTTTGCATAATATGTCCCCTTTAAGCCCATAAATCATTATGTGATGTAAAATTATTTTAAATATTTAAAATATAGTTTATGTTTAAACACAGTTGCAGAAAGTGTATTAATTTAGTGATGAAGTGAACATTATTTTTGTGATGTTATTATTTTAGAGTTTATTTTATCTATTTTTGTATGCATTTGTTTATAATTATCTATAATTATTATATGAACCTTGTTGTTTTAATAAAGTTTTACAAAACAAAGATTTCTG
Organism: Solea senegalensis; assembly: GCF_019176455.1. Classification (NCBI taxonomy): domain Eukaryota; kingdom Metazoa; phylum Chordata; class Actinopteri; order Pleuronectiformes; family Soleidae; genus Solea; species Solea senegalensis. The sequence goes on from NC_058034.1 coordinate 23,378,544, forward strand.
GGATGTCCTCTAAACTGTGAAGGACACACAAATGTCTCCTTCAAAAGCAGACAAACGTCGGCTGCATGAGGAGGAGTCTACGAGTCATGTGGCAATTGGCACACGCCCACTACGCTGTGACGCATTTTGACAGCTCCTGACACCACAGGTCATGTGACTTACAGCAGAGCCACAGTCTGGTCAGCAGTCTGAAGAGCAGCTGCAGACTGTCCTGGTTGTCGGACGTGGCGGTGAACGTGGGCAGACAGCCGGGTTTCAACAGACCCCAGATCCGGATCATCACCAGCATCTCCCTGAGCAGACCCAGAGACGCTCCGTCCCTCATGAAGCCAAACCCTGGACGTACCATGGAACCCTGAAGGGGGGAGGACAGTGAGCCGCACGTCAGAGTGAACACTGAGGGGGGTGTGTCTCTCTGAAGGAGACAGAGTGAGACATCACCTGGTTGGGCAGGTTGGACAGCAGGTACAGGACAAAGTCTCCAACCCACTGGATGAGTTGCTGCAGGGACTGAAGGGGCGGGCCGTCCAAAACAAACTCTTCCGTCTTCAGGTTGATCATTACCTTATCGATATCTGAGGACACACACACACACCATCAATAACTGATCCATATCTATAAATGTTTCATGTTATTTAAAGTAAAGCTGGGGACATATGTGTTAGGACAGTGACGCTCTGACCTGTCCTCTGTCCCACGTCTTACCCGTGTCTGTGTTCTTGGCACAGATCTCGCTCAGGCGGTCTCCTGGACTCTTGTCTGGCGTGTTGAGGACATGCGGTCTCAGCAGGGACTTTAAGGTGGAGCTGATCGCCATCAGCAGCAGTTTGGCGTGGAAGTCACATGCTCGCGCCGCCGTTGCTGTGGAAAGTTTACAGAGAGACGCCTTCACCGCCACGATACGTGTTGCCAGCACCTGAAACATTGGGAGGTAGGCCGCCACGCTGCTGTCACGCTGAACAGACACGTCTGTGACATCATATTTACATAACACCTCCCACCTGTCCCCGCCCACAACTCACCTGCTGTAGTGCCTGGTTCTGCCTCATGTACTCCTCATGCAGTTTCTCCACCAGGTTGTGGACCATGGTCGGCTGAACGTGAAGCAGGACGTCCCACCAGTCGTAGCCCGTCACCATGCAGTACTCCAGCAGGAACAGCAGATGGCGCAGCGTCGTGTTCATGTCCAGTACCTGGCCCATAGAGGGCGACACCCGCAGCATGTGGAGCTGAGGACACAATGATGAGATGTGTTTTTTAAAAATTCATGATTACTGACTGCACACACATGTGTATGTATACACACACACAGCATTTCCTCCAGGACTTTTTTCAGCAGTGCTGGCAAGCTTTCCAAGGAGTGACACTTGACTTCATATTTTACTTTTAAAAACCTATTATTGAATGGCTTAAAATGGCTTTTTAAAGGCTGAAATGTTAAAATAAATAAATAAAACAATATAATTAAATAAAAAAACAATAAATGATCTTTTTTGTTTGTCATTTTGGCTGATACATAATTAACATGCTTACTAATCACTTCCCCACTCACTTCTATGTCAGATATTCAACATATAATAATTCAACACAAACAGACTGAAGAAAACTAGAACTCTTTTAATGAAAAGGCAACTCTTATTTAACATTCAATTTAAACCCATAAAGTTGTTCATGTTACTCTGATTCACTTTAAATAGTGGTCTTGATGTATTTGACATAAGCTAAGGGATAGAAGATAAGGGGATGTTATGTCCCTCCAACAGGATTTAACATGACAGAAATAACTGAAAAATGTCTCTTTAAAGGACATTGGATATTATAAATAACTGAAAATCACAAAAGGCAAGTTATATCCCTTACACAGATATTTGACATTATTTCTGAGGGGCACATATTCTCTTCTTTTTAGGTTTGCTGCCCTCTCTCCCTGTCAGTATCCTCAGATGTCATGTTCATTAACTGCAGGCACACACACACACACACACACACCCCGTAATCAACATCATCCCTGTATTGTTTCTATAGCATTATTTCTGTGCCACATGGACTTGTGTGAAACTGTTCCTATAAAACAATCCGAGGTTACACTTTGGAAACTCTTAACGATGAGAGACACAGCCTGTTGTGTTGCAGCCTGTTGCAGCTGTAAATGTCCTCACTGCGGAACTAATAAAGGACAATCTTATTAGCATTAACGTTATTGACAAGGTTGACAGGTCTGTAATTAAAATGAACCCTCTTCACAATTTCAAATTCTCAAACCCAGTCCATTTAGCATTGGAACAGCATTCAGCACTTTCCTCCCGACTATCAAAATGGACCGTGAGAGATAAAATCGAAAAGAGTAGATAATGAGCAAGTATCTACCACCACTCCTAAATGAGTGTAGAGGAAACACTGCATACACATATAGAGTATATGAATAGAGATATGACATTTAGGCTCTGCTCTGCTTTATCCTTTATTTACTTAATTGATTAGATTCTTAGATCATATTTACTAGATATTTTTAACTCACCTTTCCATGATTGTCGACTCCGGCCAGAGCCAAGGACGTCCAGGAGAACTGCAGGGCCTTGAAGTGGAGGGCGGGGCCTCCAGTTCTCTGGCGTTTCATGGTGGACTCGTCACCTGGTCTCTGAGCGGAGGACGAGCCATAGAAGACACCCATGGTGTGGAGAGACAAGCGGTGGAGGATCTGAATACTGCCGTCATGAAACGCCAGAGCAAGACCTGAGACGCCACAGAAGACGGTTATTCATCATGAATGATCATCAAAGATGTTATTGATTATTTCTGCTCATTATTGATCCTTCTACATCTTATGGCCCTTTCCCACTATGGGCCTTGCCTCAGCACGCCACGCCACAGGTTGCATCTCCACTACAAAAAAAGTACCTACTCAATGTGGGCGGAGTCACAACTGCGTGAAAGACTTGTAAAGCAGTTGTTGGTTGTTTGTATTGTTCAGCACTTCCTCCATGACCGGAACACAGACTCCGTCTGACACAGTCACTGGTCTGAAATGCAGCAGCAGGGTTTGTGATGCTGGTTGCGATCAGCAATGCTGTCTCTAAATCCACCAGACTCCTCTGTTAAATATTGAGATTTCAGACATTCCCCTGGTAACTGATGGAGATTAACCCACATTTATAGGATTGTTAAGTCTTTTTAACTGATCTACAGTTCGGCATTGTTTGGCTTGACATCTGTGTCAGACGTCTCTTCATGTGACGGCACTCTGACCAATCAGTGGAAAAAAAAGTACCTAGTACTATAACGCAACTTAACCGTGCCGTGGTGTGGCGAGTAGAGCTGTGGAAACACGCCAATAGTTAGTCAGCATTATTGATCATCAGTAAAGACCAGAGGAGTTTGTTTTGTATGAACTGATCACTTTTATCCTCAGGTGACACACAAGGTGGAGTAGGTGGAGTCTCTCACCCAGTCCGGGGCAGAACTTAGTATCTGACGCCACCTTCAGGTCAGTGTTGGAAATGGAGATGGGCAATTTGGGCAGAGCAACGGCTGACACTCGCTCGAGGTCGTTGGTAGTCGTCAGGATTCTCCACTTCAGGATGGTCGGCTGTTTCTCCCCCACTAAAGGAGGCGGAGTCAGAGGTCAAACTAGTGGGTGGGGCTTCATGGTCACTGCAGCTGTCACATCAGTTTGTTTCTTACCAACTGGAGAGCGATGCTGGAAGATGTTGTTGACAGGAAGTCCCTCCTTCCTCAGAGACCAACACTCCACAATACTGCCACTCTGATTGGACGCACAGAGGAGAACCTGCACACACACAGACAGAGAGATACATGCACACAGATAGAGAGAGACAGAGACATGAACACACAAAGGGAGACAGACACAGAGGGAGGGAGGGAGAGAGAGAGACAGACATGCAGAGAGAGAGAGACACACACACACAGAAACAAAACACCAGAGAAGTGTTTTTATTTTTCAAAGTTTTCTAACATTATAAATGTTTTCTGACATAATTATAAATGTTTTCTAACATTATGTATGTATGTATGTTCATTTATTTCAGTCATGTCAGTTAGATCACTCATCATCACACATCATCTTAGTGTAGTCCACACAATAGACATAAACGAAAGGGAAAGTGGGAGAAGCAAAAGCTTATCTAGTCCCGCCCCCATTACCCACAGAATTCATATATTCATACAATAAATAATTTCATCATACTAATTTTTTTTTTTTCTTTTTCTTGACATTTTTACAAAAACATGTTTCAGCATCAGGCGGCACTCAGAGTCACAAAATGATCCAATATTGCAGATTGTGTTTGTTAATGAAGTTGTCCTATCGTTAAATAGTTTCTCCAGAATTTTTGACAGTTGTGGTAGTATTGAGAATGGTCTGTAATTAGTAAATTTGTGTATGTCCCTTTCTTGAACAATGGCACTACTTTTGCCACTTTAATTTTGGTGGGAGATGTCCCTGTCTGAATGAAAGGTGAAACGATTACGTCTATTACTTTCTTAATTAGCTTCATGTCGAGGTCATCTACATTCGTGGATGTTTTTGCTACGCATTTGTTGACCAGGTATCTAATCTCTCAGTCCTTCACTGGGGTGAGAAACATTGTGCTGGGGTTTCTGTCTCTGTCCTTATCAAAGTGGTCCCAGTGAAGGAGTGAGATAATAATAAATGTGTGAAGAGAACAAACTCTTACTAAATATCCTTTGAGTTTTACTGCCGACCTAAACACACTTTCCAGCTCCTGATAAATTTTACATACTGTACCTTTAACCTGCTCTGGTTGCTATGGTTACCTGTTCAGAATTCTCTCTGGTCAGGAACTTCAGGTGCGTCACAGATGGATACTTGTCTCTCCTCAGCGGGTCGGTGGTGCAGCGCAGGAAAAGTGATGGTAACAGTTCAGTGTCTATGCGACACTTTTCGCTCACCACACTCACGACCACCTGACCACACACACACACACACACACACACACACACACACACACACATCCATTAACATGGCGGTGGACACATACAGGACGGTACTCCCCTGACGACTGGTGCGTTGTTTTTTTCTGACCTTGTAGAACTGAACTGGCGAGGAGCTGCTGCCGTCGGTCGCTGCCACCACAATGTTTCCTCCTCCAGTGAAGGCGATGTCGGCCAATGCCACTCTGCCTCTCAACCGGCACAAACTCTCACTGGCTGTCAGCAGAGCGCCACCTGGCTTTAAAAGTGACACGGTGACCAAACCGCTGACTGTGACTGCCATCCAGCCTTCCATTGGTTTCCCGCCAAAAAGAGTCAGAGATGGAGAAAACTTCACCCGAGAGAACTTCTCCCCAAAGTTAGTAGATCCCGACTGAAGAGAGACAAGGACAGGTTTACTGATGAGATGCGACTCACCTGTCAGAACACATGTATACGTGAATCTCAAGGTGTTACCATCTCGACATGCAACGCAAGTTTGACGCCGTTATGGAGCCAACTCAGAGCCACAATCGGATCTCCGTCCAGAGAACTGGACAACACACTCTTCCAGCTGTTCACCAGGTGATCCGACATCGACCAGCATCTGATCTGACCGTCACCATCAGCCGACAGCAGCCGCGAGCCTACAAGTGCAGAAGACAAGTGTAAATGCAATGTGTCTCAGATTTGTCTCCGCTCCACCCACAACAACTGAGCAGAGCAGAGCAGAGCAGAAATACTTTGGTGCCTCTGAGCACAGTTAATAAGACTGCACAGTCCCCTCTGTTGCACGACCTCACATGTGGCTAACACTGTTGTTGATATGGTGACGCAAAGGATGTGACCTTACCTGATTGGTCCCACTCCAGACAAGAAATGACCTCAGAGTGTCCAGAGTTGATGGAGTAAACATCCCATGGATGTTCAGTGTCAATGATGTGGATCATGTGACTGACATCTGAATTTCTCACACACACACACACACACACACACACACACACACACACACACACACAGATACAGATCAAACTCTGGAGGATGACGATCACATCAGTCGTGTGTGTATATATGTGTGCGTGTGTGTGTACCTTTGTCGTCCTCGTCGTTCTTCAGGTCGGTGGTGAAGGCCACCAGGTTCCTGCAGGACCAGGAGCAGACCAGTGGGATGGAGGGACAGTGTGTGCTCTTCTGACGTTTGTCCCACTCACACACGTACGCCAGCTCCATTCTGTGACCACAGGGGGAGGAGCCAGAGACCAGTGGGACGTCTCACCTGCAGATGCACAGGTGTGTCAATAAATCGGACTAACTCACCCAGACAGCTCAATTAATCTGCACTGATCAATCATCTGTTAGCCGTTAGCTTAGCTTAACGTACTTCTGTTTTAGCCCCAGTGTCGCAAATATCAATGAAAATAATACAATTTCAAACCTACCTTTGAATAAAACTGCAAAACAAAACAACAAAACAACAAAACAACAAAACAACAAAACAAGAGCGTTGGTTTGTGCGGTTGAAGTTAAATTTGAACATAAAAATTAAACAAACAAATCGCTGCCGTTCGTTGGTTGCATGATGAGGACCCTTATTCACGTAGCTGTCCCTGTAGCTGCCTGTCTGTAAACCTGGGCGCGTTTGATGACTTAGATACTGCCTGTTTCATATGTTTAATATGTAACTAAATATCACCACACACATTTGACTGCTTTTTATTCAACATACGCCGCGGACTGACTTTTGTCATGTAGGCGGTTAACTCAGAGTTCTTAGTGAATTACTGTATGTTGGTGTTTACTTGGATTTTTTTTTGTTGATAAACAAAATAAGAACACGTCATGTGACCAAAACGTGAGGATGTCATAAATACAATTTAAATAGAACATTTTCAGTATCATAGTTCATGCTCATAGACACATGTTACGTGATACGTAGAGTGTGGTGTTAATCATAAATCATTTTAAAAATCAATAAAACATGTTTATGTGACGATGTGAATCATTTTCTATGTTGTTTTAAATAAAATTTTTATTGAACCTTTATGATACAAAACAATAACAACATGCAAACAGAGTCATTAATACATACAGACACATTAGTTAAGACCAGAGCCAGGGGGAGATTCAAATAACTACATTAAAAATAGAGCATAACTGAATAGTTTTAGCAGCTTTCTTATTTTTTTTAATTATAGATGGTTGTATGTATTTTTTTTTGTATTAAACTTTATTGCAATACGGTTACAGTACAGAATGGATAAAAGAAACATACTGCATTAGTGAATAAACAAGCAGAGTAAAGACAGAAGAAATACAACTCTGCCAGGGTAGCTAAATAATTATTAAAAAGAGAAAGAAAAGGAGGACCAAACATTGACAGTCTTAATTGCCTTTTTGTTGTTAGAGCCAGAAATCAAAGAAATATAATGCACAACTTCATGGGTAAAAGGGACAAAATTAGGTTTTTTACCACTGAATTTAGATTTATGAATATGGAATTTGGCCAATAGAATCAATAAATTTATAATGAAGTACATATTCTCTCTATTTTGAGTTCTATAAAAGCAAAATACCACATTCTCCCACAAAAAAAACAAAGTCTTTATAAATATGGTCAATGATAAATCTGCTGAAGTTTTGCCAAAATGATCTGGTGTGTGAACAATACCAAAAGAGGTGTAAAACAGTTTCTGGGTGATTATCACAAAAGGAACAGTTTGTATTTATGTCTCTTTTAAATGTTGTCATATAGTGATTAGCAGGGTAAAGATGGTTGTATGTAGTTTACGTTGAGTTTAACGTGGTATGACGACTTCCGGTAGATATATTTGTGTTTCCGGTGTGTTTGAGGTTCCGTCTCATAACAGCAGCCTCTGTTAGCTGTGGTTTGCTCTGACAGTTAATAATAATAATCTGAGTTTACTCACATACTGCTACCTGCTACATGCTAGCCCCTGTGATCCGTGTCCGTGGAGCCGGATAACGATGCTAATGGTGCTAACAGCCTGTTTGTTGTGATGAAAACACCGAGAACGACAAGTTAGCATGTTAGCACCAGTTACAGGTGAGTAACACCTCCCTGCTAATGTGAAGCTAATGTGAAGCTAATGCGAAGCTAATGTAAAACTAATGTGAAACTAATGTGAAACCGCGGAGAAGTAGATGTAAAGCTAATGTAAAGCTAATGCGTGAGCGTCGTGAAGCTAAAGTGAAGCTGATGCAATGCTAATGTAAAGCCTATGTGAAGCTAATGTAAAGCTAATGTGTTACCGCAGATAAGTTAATGTTTATCTGGCCTTTAATGTTTCCCTCGCAGCGGGGGCCAGGGGTTAGGGTACATACTGAGCGCCAACATAAAGTGACGTCATGTCTAAACCTTAGGGTAACCCATGCTAATGATGACATCACTGTGACAGTGTTCCTGTGATAATGTTGTTTGTTTATGTGGAGAATATAAAGTCCTTCCTGTGATAATGTTGTTATATTTCCTGTGATAATGTTGTTTATTTGTTTATGTGGAGAATATAAAGTCCTTCCTGTGATATTGTTGTTATATTTGTGTATGTAGAGAATATAAAGTCCTTCCTGTGATTATGTTGTAGTATTTCCTGTGATAATGTTGTTATATTTCTTTATGTAGATAATATAAAGTCCTTCCTGTGATAATGTTATATTTGTTTATGTGGACACATTGCACACCGCTGTGGACTTCATTTTCACTGTTATGCTGATGACACGTAACTGTACATCTCCACCAAATCCATCCCTCATGGTCTCCATCATCACAATTGTCTGACTGACATCAAAATCTGGTTGTACAAGAACTTCCTGAAACTCTACAGCAACAAAACAGAAATCATTATTGGACCCAAAGCTCTCCTACCCTCTGCTCAGAACTCCTCATCAATGGTCATAATGTTATTCCCTCCACCTCTCTGTGTAACCTTGGCATCTTAATGGACTCCACCCTCTCCTTTAAATCTCACATCAGCAGCATCACCAGGACATCATTCGTCCACCGCAGAAACATCGCCCGTCTCCACATCTCCCTCTCTCACTCCACTGCAGAAAAACATGTACTCATCCAGGCCTTCATAACCTCGACTCGACTACTGTAGTAGCATTCTCTATGGCCATTCCTCTACTGACTTCCAAAATCTGCAATTTATTCAAAATTCATCTGCCTGGTTACTCACCTGCACTCACTCCAGAGACCATGTTACCCCCATCCTCCAGCAGCTCCGCTGACTCCCTGTCAAATACCGTATCCAATGCAAACTTCTCATCATCACCAACAAGGCCCTCAGTAACCCCTCTTACCTCACTGCCATTCCCATCCAGTCGCCTCCGATCTGCTGACTCCAACCTCCTGACCCCCATTACCAGAACCAAGCACTGAACCGGAACCTAGGGAACCGAGCCTTTGCCACTGCCGCTACTGCCACTTCCCTCTGGAATTCCCTCCCACAACACATCAAGAACTTGGACTCTTTACAGACCTTCAAATCACTGACTGAGACCCACCTGTTCAAATTGGCATTCCTATAGCTTTAACAATCATTATTTAATTTATTTAATCATCATGTTGTTTAGAATATCGTATTGTTAAAGATATCCACTGATAAACATATGTCATCGATATGTTTCTGTATCATGGACTGGAAACATTTAGACCTGTGTGAGGACAGGCAGATCAATCATGTGATCAATTGTGATGTGAAAGTGAACTGATTAGGTTAATTGTTTTTCAGGTACCTGTGATATTCAGTGAATCACTGAGGTCAGAGGTCAAACCCTGACGGCAGACATGCTGAGCTGAGTCGTCAATCCACAACCAGAGATCATGTCTGACAACCAGGCCAACAACAACAATGCTCCAGTCAACAACAACAACAACAACATAGGAGCTAACAGGATCCGAAACCCCAACATGAACCAGAACCCCCTCATCAACGTCCGAGACCGCCTTTTCCACGCCCTTTTCTTTAAGATGGCTGTCACCTACGCACGTCTCTTCCCTCCGTCCTTCAGGAGAGTCTTTGAGTTCTTCGTTCTGCTCAAGGTGAGAAATGAACAGAGATCTGGATCAAAACACTGCATGAACAAAATCTGAAAAAGTACCTATGTGATATGTTTTTAAAGGCTTCTCTCTTGTCTTCAGGCACTTTTCGTCCTCTTCATCCTCGCCTACATCCACATTGCCTTCTCTCGCTCACCCATCAACTGCCTGGAGGCGGTTAGGGAGCGCTGGCCTCGTGATGGCATCCTGCGGGTGGAGATCCAGAGGAACTCCAGTCGCTCACCCGTCTTTCTGCAGTACTACGACTCTCCGAGCCTCCAGGAGGAGCTGGAGGCAGGGCAGGGAGGAGGGGTGGGGCTACAGGAGGAAGATGAGGAGGAAGAGGAGATTATTGTTGAGATGTTTGACAACAGCTCTGTTCAGGTGACAACATGATCATCAGATCTCACTGTGAACCTCCTGAGATGTGCTTCCACCACTAAGTGTCTACTGCTCTCAAACGTACGAGTCACCTGAACGTTAAACTGTGGTGATGGTGATGTGGAGTTTAGTGTTAACTCTAACCCACAGTGTCTGTGTAATGTAATCTGATTACATTTAGAAGTGTGACTTCACTGTGTTGCTTTAAACACATGTGATGACGAGACCATGGAGCTCAGTGACAACATTACACTTTCTACTGTTTTTTTTAACCTTTATTTCGGACCCACTTTTAATTGATCTTGAATTGAACCAGTGCAGCAATGTAAATCTATTCTGGAGCAGAGCTGAAGAACTGTAGTATTTGATATCAGTATGAGCACGGATACCATTGTTCCCCCCTTTCTATCTGTTTTCTGCTGCAGTTTGAGCTGGACATCGAACCTCGTCTGAAGCCGTCTCTGGTTGGAGGAGGAAGAGGAGGAGCAGGAGGAGGAGCAGGAGTGAACAGCAGCCAGGATGTCTCCTTCAGCCAGACCACTAAAGGTATGGAGCCGCTGAAGGACTCTGTGTCTGAGCTGGAGATGATGGCCAGAGCAGGTAAATATTTGAGTGAAGTAACAGCTGAACTTTTGTTTTTACACCAGCAGGGGGCAGCAGTGATGTTTAAACTCTCAGCCTCCATGTCAAAAGGTTCATCTCTGATATGTTAAAGGGATAGTTCAGATTACTTGAAGTGTGGTTGTGTGAGATTCTGACACATAGTCAGAGCTGAATTCACTGTGACCGCCCCCTGCTGCTGAGAACCAACCTGGGACTCGGGCTGCGTCTTTTGAACCTTAACCTGAACCTGAAGCTACTCTGAATGACCCCCAGGTGGTGGTTAGCCTTTATTTATGGTTACGGAAAATAACAAGTTATCGTTACATCCTGTAGAAAGCAGCTTGTAGCCCATGAACACACACACACCTTGAGTCATGACCTGCACGTATGTTTAAAATTTCAGACTCACCTTCAATAAATGAACTGTAACCATTAACTAACATAATTGAATTAATCCAACCATGGTGGTTTATTTTGAGCTTTGAAAATGAAAACATGAATCGTGGATGAAGTCTCTGTGCTGCCTTCACTGTCGTAAATCATTAACAAAAACTTATTATCTTATTTTTACTCATACATCTGTTAATTCAATGTTTTCATGGTATTTTCATTAAAGCAAAAATGCTTTTTGAATTCACCTTATTTCACTCTGTTTTACTAAAAGAACCTCAAATGACCAACTGGTCAGCTGATGTGACTGAACCTAAGCTGAGGGCTGTTTCTCCTGCTTGGGTCAGATATTCATGCTCCACCTCATTCTTAGTGAAAACGTGGCTGCCTGCACAGACAAAAGGAAAGACAGATTTTATCCACTTAACAAAAGATAAAATCTCCGTCAGTATAAATCTCTGATATCTACGTCACATGTTCACGTCTTTATTTCACTGTTAGACGGACTTTTCCAACAACCATTCACCCACTCTACAGTCCATAGAAAAAATCAGTGACTTAAGCTTGTGGGGACACAGGAGCTGCTGGTCCTCCGATGCCTCATGTGGTCACTTTGTGTCACTGCGGTCAATCTGAGCAAAGGATTTTAAACACTGAAGTGACAAAATAAGACATTTGAACTTAGTGATGGAGGCAGCAATGGATCAACAACTCTGTGTGCTGTGATGTTAAAATCACTGATTTTCTCTATGGACTTTGGTGTGGGAGTAAGTGAGTGGTTTACATAGTGACAAATTGTGTGTTAGTATCTCATAGAACCACACTTGAGTAGTAGGGCTGCAATGATTATTTGATCAAGCTTCCAGCTTCTTAAATGTGATTGTTTTCTTGTTTCTTTGCTTCATAAAACAAAGAAATCATTCCAACTTGTTCATTTTGACATTTGATAATATCATCATTTCCACGTTTGATCAGCTGATCGATATTATGGTGTCAGGTTTATAAATCTGACGCCATACAATATTTTATGAACCAAACATCTGATTGATTAATGGAAAAAATAATCAACAGATGAATAAAATAATGGTTAGTTTGCAGCTCATTAGATTAAACAGTGACATGATACCCCTGGAATGATATGATTGTTCATGTTTATTACTATTGATGGACAGGTATCTTCATCATTATGACCTCTGACCTCTAACTGTTTCAGTGTGGCCTCAGGAAGAGTACATTGTGGAGTATTCGCTGGAGTACGGTTTCCTGCGTCTGTCCCAGAGCACGAGACAACGACTCAACATCCCCGTCATGGTGGTCACTCTGGGTCAGAGGCCAACTCAATGTCACATGACATGTCACATGACTCTGTCTCAGTCATATGACTCTAATATGTCTCGCCTGTCTCATCCAGATCCCATGAAGGACGAGTGCTTCGGTGATGGATTCAGTCGTTTCTTGCTTGATGAGTTTCTGGGATACGACGACATCCTGATGTCCAGCGTGAAGGCGCTTGCTGAGAACGAGGAGAACAAAGGTAGAGATGTCTGTTACTGACCTGTCAATCAACAACACCACCAATCACTTTCCCACTGTTACTGACCTGTCAATCAACGACGTGTGTGTGTGTGCGTGTGCGTGTGCGTGTGCGTGTGCGTGTGCGCAGGGTTCTTGAGGAACGTTGTATCAGGAGAACATTATCGGTTTGTCAGTATGTGGATGGCCAGAACCTCGTACCTGGCTGCTTTTGTCATCATGGTCATATTTGTAAGTAAACAAGTAAAAGTGAACATTAACCATCTCTGTTATTATTATTATCATCATTATTATTGATAATAATAATACAAATAATAAAAATGATAATAATATTATCAGTAGTATTATAGTATTCATAGTATCATCAGTTGTATTCATAGTATCATCAGTAGTATTCATAGTATCATCAGTAGTATTCATAGTATCATCAGTAGTATTATGTATTAAACCCTCAACTGATGATGATGTTGTTGTTGTCTTCCTTAGACTCTCTCTGTGTCCATGCTGCTCAGATATTCTCACCACCAGATCTTCGTCTTCATCGGTCAGCTTCCTCTGAGAAAGTCCACTTTGAGTCCACTTTTAAGGTTTCTGGTCTCATAGTGGTCCCTGTGTGTCTCTGGTTTCTGTCTGTCCCCCTTTAGTGGATCTGCTTCAGATGTTGGAGATGAACATGACCATTGCTTTCCCAGCAGCCCCTCTGCTCACCGTCATCCTGGCCCTCGTCGGTAAGTTCTTTCGTCTGAAAATCAAGACCATGACCAGACCAAAGCCTCAAATCTCAGACAGGTAATTTATGGAGGTGTTGACGATGTCACTTCCTGTCTGCAGGTATGGAGGCCATCATGTCAGAGTTCTTCAATGACACAACCACCGCCTTCTACATCATCCTCATCGTTTGGCTGGCTGACCAATACGACGCCATCTGCTGCCACACCAACACCAGCAAACGCCATTGGCTGAGGTGAGTCACAGGTCACGTGACCAATACGGACTCAACCATTGGCTCTTTCAGAGAACTACTTAGTCAAACAAATACACAACTACACATTTCTTCAGGTTCTTGTCTTTGTTTCCTAGAGTTCTTTAGGTTCTGGTCTTTGTGTCCTTGAGTTTTTTAGGTTCTTGTCTTTGTCTCCTCAGATTCTTGTCTTTGTGTCCTCTGGTTCTTTAGGTTCTTGTTTTTGTCTTTTCAGGTTCTTCTATCTGTACCACTTTGCGTTCTACGCATACCACTACCGCTTCAATGGTCAGTACAGCAGTTTGGCACTGGTCACTTCCTGGCTCTTCATTCAGGTGAGAACTAGCATCTGGGTTAGGTTAATCTTAATCCTAATCCTAACTCCAGGATCAATGTTAGTGTTTATTGATGAGTCGGGGATGTGGTGGATGGAGTCCTTCTGTTGTCCACTAACACTGTGTTCTTCTCAGCACTCCATGATCTACTTCTTCCACCACTACGAGCTTCCTGCCATCCTGCAGCAAATCCGGATACAGGAGATGCTGCTGCAGAACCAGGCGGGTCAGAACCACCAGACGGCGCTGCAGGACAACCTGAACAACAATACAGCTGCTGCCGCCAATGCAGGTACACCGGGACCCGTGGACCCCGCCCAGTCTCCTGCCTCATCCAATCCTGCAGCTGCAGCAGCAGCGGCAGCAGCAGCAGCAGCAGGCGGAGCAGAGGTGAGGGCGGAGCTAAACTGGGTTGCTCACACGGCTGCCATCATCACAGAAGCTCTATCCTCGACGACCCAGAACACCACTGGGGTTGATGCAGAGTCCCGCCTCTCCAGTGGAAGTCATGGGTCAGGAGAAGGAGGAGCAGGGGGAGGAGCAGAAGGTGATGATGATTCAAATGTTTCAGCAGAAACTAAAACCACAGCTCATCCAATCAGAGGCCTGCAGATGGAGGCAGGGCCTTCAGGGGCGGGGCTCTCACAGGAGCCTGCACAGACAGACTCCTCCCCCTCACAATGTCCAGGTACAGACTGTGGACCACAGACTGTGATGACCTCATCCTGAATCCTTTTGACATCATCAGCTGATCGGGGGATTGATCACTGATTACCTGATTGATTGAAATTTAAATATCTGAAGTATTGATTGTTTAGTTCTTAAAGTCTTTCAATCAATCACATGCTGGTGGGCGGGTCAGCTGACTTCACATCATAATAATCTATCACAGCTGATCGATGGTTAATTGGCTCTAATTGTTTAGAGCAGCTGAAGGTTGTCTTGTTGATTTATTGATCCATCAGGACTTCCTGTCTGGTCATAAACTTCAGCAGCAGAGTGAGCTGATTAATTGTGAATGTCAGCTGTCATACCTCAGGCCCCGCCTCCTGTGCCCCTGAATGCATCGCAGTGATAAGCCACGTCCCCTGGGGTGTATTCAGGTACTGCCTACCTGCGCCACTTGGTGGTTGTTTTTGTGTCCTACACTTTTGAATCATGTTTTTATTTTTCTGTGTTGACAGCGTCCGCCTGACGATGAGGAAATTTGTTTTGTAAAGATGAAACAATATAAACAAGTGGTCATGTGACCTGAAGAATTGAACTGTAACACAAATTAAATAAAAATGTTCATGTCTCAGATTGAAGCTGGTTTTGTGGTAACTCAACACATGGTGGCGCTCTTGTGATTGGAGACCTTTTTACACATTGAAGCAAACCAACAGTGTCACAATAAACAAATGTTTATTACTGAACAAACTGAAATACAAAAATAAAATCACATGACACAGTAAAACCAGGACATAAAACCTAAGGCCCCACCCACTGCATGCTTACTGGCCCAGGCAGCTGTCAATCTCCTAACACATGAACAAAAACTGTGACCCCTTGACCTTACGGCCATTATTTTATTTTCATAGTTCATAGGAACTGAGCATGCAGGAAAAAAAAAAAAAGCTATTGGTTTAGATGCCCCGCCCCATCTACTTATGTCCCTTGCTGGTCTTGAAAGACACCTGCAGGACCTTATCCCCCAGTCGGTAGCCGTTCAGGCTGTGGATCGCCATGGCGGCTTCTTCGTAGTTCGCCATCGTGACGAAGCCAAAACCTTTGCACTTGTTTGTGTTGAAATCTCGGATCACCTTCACGTTGATGACAGCGCCAAACGGCCCGAACATCTGCCATAGGATGGCCTCGTCTGCATCCTGACCCAGATTATAGATGAAGATGCACCAACCGGAGGATGAGCCCCCTGAGACTCCGCCCCCTCCGCTCATATGGTCCACACTCATCGGAGAAAACCTGGAACCAAGATGGAAGACGACCAAAGAGACTCAGGATTATTGGTCCAGGATTAAGTCAAATACATGAGCTATCACTAAAAAAACCAAACAAAGACATAATGCAACCATTTCTAAATTTAAAGATAGAAGAAACTAGCAACTAACTAAAGTAATGACAAATAAGTCACTGCCAATTTCACTCAATTTTACACTAAACACACACACAGTAACTGAAGTCCTTTTGACGATATTTGAACAGGTTAGAAAACGTTGGTTAATTAACATGAACATAACTCAGGTTAACAGACCAGTCAGGATTAGTCAAGCCCGGCTCTTATTGTGAAAGGTCAACAGGAAGTGATTGTGAGCTCCTGACCTGAATCTCTGCGCCTGGTGATGAACCGGTCCTCCGAAGCGCCGTGATTGGCCGTGGTACATCGGTGACGTGGACTGCGAGTTCCTGCCCTGGTTAGGATTTGCAGCGAACTTGACCGTGATTGGCTCGGAGCTGCCGGGGGGCGTGTTACCGTTCAGGTGCTTGATGGCGTCTTCAGCTTCGGCTCGCTTATCAAAGCGAATAAAGGCCACGCCTCTGGACAAACCTGAAGAGCCAATGAGATGACAAGTGAGAGCGGGAACCGGAGGGTGACGATTGGTCACCCAATGGGTCACCTGAGAGATCACATGACTGACCTGAGAGGTCACACGACTGACCTGAGAGGTCACCTGACTGACCTGAGGCCTGGTCCACCAGTACTCGGGAGTTAATGATGCGTCCGAAACGAGCGAACATGTCCTCGAGTTCGGGCTGACTCAGAGTTCGGGGCAAACCGCTGATGTACAAGTTTGCATCTTTGATCGTGTCAGAGCTCGGCCGTGCGAACGACACCTGCACAGGTCAAAGGTCACATGTGAGTGAGACACCAGTGCCATCGTGACACAAAGATCGTAAGAAAAAACAAACAAAGAAAAAAAAACCCCAATAACAATAAAATTTGGTCCAGACATTTAAATGTGTCAAAATAAAAACAGTTCTTTATCAAAAAACAAAAACAGGCTTTGAAAATAAAAGCATCAGTGTTTAAAAATAAAAGACAGGTCACAGTGGAAAATACCTTCATCCTGGGACAGTACAGTGTCCTCTACTGTCCGGAGAACATAAGACATGTGTGAGGTGAGACAGGACACACTGAAACACTTTACCTTGATGGTTTTAGACTGTAGCCTCAGACCATTGAGCGTATTGATCGCTCGCTCGGCATCAATATGGTTAACAAAGTTAACAAAGCCGTAACCTAAACTGTGGCCTAGAGAAACACAAACAAAAAAACAACAACAACAACAAAATAAAACAACAGCAGACGCACACACCGGCGTCCACGCCACAAAAAAACATAGTGATGTCACACTTCACTTTATCACAACGGAACGCCGAGCAACACGACCAACGCAAATTTTTACAACAGAGATCGCAACTTAGCATTTAGCTTGTTGGCTAAGCTAAGCTAACATATAAGCGGACATATTCCACTGTCTCACACAGCTGCGTGTCTGTAACTTTGTTAATAAAGTTACTTAGTTTTGATAATTTTGTTGTCTTTTTTTTAAAAGATAAGGAAAAAATAAAGTGGTTAATTTGTGTAAAAACTGATATTCTTTGTTTTTTAAAATCACATTTGTATGGATTCATTTCTTTATGCGTTTGTGAAGATCTGATGATTTTAAGATTTAATTTAGTTTAACTACTCGTCAATTTCACTGGAATGACTTTATTTACTGATCAAAAAAAAAGTGACTCAAATCCGTGACGTGATTATTGATCTGTGACATCACTAAAAAAAAACACTGTTCTGATCAAACCCAGAAAACCAAATGTTTCCATCCATCGAATTCAGAGGAAAACACATGCTTTCAAATTAAAATGTGTTCACGCAACAACCTATCAGAGAGGAGAGTGAGTGAGACCGCCTCCTGTCACAGAGTGAGACCTTGTCATGTCAGAGTGAGACTCAATGAGTGAGACTGCCTCCTGTCACAGAGTGAGACCTCCTTATGTAAGAGTGAGACTCAATGAGTGAGACTGCCTCCTGTCACAGAGTGAGACTCAATGAGTGAGACTGCCTCCTGTCACAGAGTGAGACTCACTGAGTGAGACTGCCTCCTGTCACAGTGTGAGACTTCCTGTAACAGACATCATTCACTCACTTATCGATCAGCTGATTGAGTCCAAGTGTTTCCTGGGTTTGATCAAAACTAAAATATCTTCATATATTTCATCATCAAAACGTTACAAAACATTTTCTACATTCAAAACAAAGACAGGAAGAAAATCAATAACTACGACTCATCACATATTCAAAGTGACTGTAAAACAAAAACAGTGTTTCTCATCGTAGTTAAGATCATCATTGATCTGTGTCGTCATAGTAACTGAAAAGTAAAACAGTCCAGAAAAAAATTCTTTCAGAGAAAAATCACAGAATCACCTTTTAAAAGAAAAAAACAGTAGAATTCATTAAAAACAAAGAAAAAATATGAACAAAAATCAGCTGATCATCAAAGAAGAAGAAACCCAAAAAACAAAATACAAATAAGAAATGTACACTGTACTTATACTACTAATACTACAGTACAACAAGTACTACAGTATAAATACTATCAGGTATTACAGCATAAATTCTATCAAGTACCACAGTATAAATACTGTCAAGTATTTACCACAGTTCAACAGCAGTAATGAGTAGGATTTATAAAATAAACTCTACAATACAGAGAGTACACAGTCAGTACTACACCTAGTGGTACACAGTGGTACGGAAGCAGAACTGAGCCACACTTGCTGTCATATTTCACGCACTGTAGTACCACTGCAGCGGTACTGCAGTGGTACTACAGTGCAGTACAGGGGGCGGGACTTACCTGCCACTTTGTCGCGGATGAGTTTTGCCGACTCAACTTCACCGACGCTGCTGAACAGACTTCGCAGTTCGTCCTGACTCATGCTCTGCGGCAGGTAGTTCACGATCAGGTTTGTCCTCGCGTCTTCGTCCTCCATCATCTGCTCACTGAAGCCGTTGTTGTACAAATCCTGAGCATAATTATGACATCATCAGGTAACATTATGACATCATCAGCACACCACAGCAGCCAGTGAGAGCGTGGCACTCACCGTTCCTTTGGCCGCATGCTGAGCATCTCTGACGTCACTCTGTGACGACTGAACCTCGCACACCTGAGACAAAGAGGAGGCGGGGCTTTAATTCATCGGAGGTGCACAGATGAGAAGTAAGCTTACTTACTTCTAAGCTTACTTACTTCTAGCTCTTATTTGTACCCAAATGTTTAAATGCACTTATTGTAAGTCACTTTGGATAAAAGCGTCTGCTAAATGACATGTAATGTAATGTAATGAGGTGAAGAGTGTATGTGTGTGTTACTGATCCATTCAAAGTTACTTATCAACTCACCTTCAGGTACCTGATGTGTCCTCTTCTCAGCGCCATGGAAACCACTTAGGAAGTTCACTGTGTCTGGAAAAAAAAGAGGCAGTGACATGTGACTAATACAATACAACTTTGATCAACAAACCAATAAATTAGTAGATATAAGGATCAGGTTCTTTGGACACGCATTTGTTTTAATTTAATAAAAGACTCTGTTAATAAAATCTACGTCATTTTAATTCTCCGATATCTACGTCACATGTTCACGTCTTTAACTCACTGGTAAGACTTTTGTAAACCACTCACTCTCCCACACCAAACCTCACAGTGATTTTAGCTCACGGGGACACAGGAGCTTCTGGTCCTCTGCTGCCTCGTGTGGTCACTTTGTGTCACTGAGGTCAATCTGAACAAAGGATTTCAAACACTGAAGTGACAAAATAAGACATTTAAACTTAGTAAAGGATGCGGAGGCAGCAGAGGATCGGCAACTCCTGTGTGCTGCGATGTTCAAATCACTGATTTTCTCTATGGGGTTTAGTGTGGGAGTTTTACAGATGAAACGAAAAAACGCATCCAGGACTGATCCGGATCAGACCGGTCTGGATCCTTCAGACCCAGTGGCGTGAACACAAGATCTGATAATTTTATGAAAAGATGAAATAATAGAATTAATAAAAGATTAAGCGTCTAGAGCGCGCTAACAGCGCGCTAACGTTAGCTGCATGTTAGCCGCGTGGCCGCAGCCGAGGCTACGTGGCTATCGGTGCTAAGAAACGCTAACACTCGTCGACAGTCTTACCCGAAAATGTGTCGGGGCGTCACTCAAATGTGTCGTTTACAGGCGGTGGATGTTCACGCTGATTCTAAGATGAAGATTAATCGTTATTAGCCGTTAGCCGCTCCCAGCTCCTCACAAAGGAAACTAACTCACGCGCACTGACTCAAGTCTCGCACGATCTCTACGTTGTCCTCGTTTCCGAGACTATGAACCGTTTTGTGCAGTACTGCCCCCCATGGAGATGGAGTTGACATTACATTCTATTTTTTTTTTTCAGTTGATCATGTGACCTCAGATTTCAGCGCGTTATCGAGAAAGAACGATTTTTTTAAAGAGAGAACTGTTTTCTTATTATCGAGTGTATTCTTGGGTGTGTCACTCTGTGTGTGTAATTGTGGCCGTGTGTGTCTGCGTGCATGTGTGTGTGCGCGCGGAAGGAACGTTTGTAAAGTATTTTGTTCCGATACGTTGGGACTCGGGAGCACATGCTGGTGACGTCAACGCTGACTTCCGCTGCGGAAGCCGTGTCTGATGTAAACAAAGCAGAAACAACTCTTCACGTAGAAACAATAGAATCTGTGTCAAACATGTACGCGCGTGGAGTCTGATCCAGGACCAGGACCAGGACGAGGACCAGAACTGGAACCAGCACCAGAACCATAACTGGAACCAGGACCAGAACCATGTCTATGGAAGATCCGTTCTTCGTCGTCAAAGGGTCAGAATAATGTGCTAACAGGTTTTGGGCTAAAGCTAGTGCTAGCTGATAGCTGTTAAAGCTAACACACTAAAGCTACGGCTGACTGTGACTTCATGAAGTTTAAACATGAGAACTTTATTAATCTTTGATTTGAACACACATAGGTGTTTACACAGTGAGGATGACTTAGAACAAGTAACTGTTGTTACCATAACAACAACAACAACAACATATGATGAATGTGTTACCGTGGTAACATGTAACCATAGGTGTGACATGTACAAGGTGAAGTTCTATGGTTTCCATGACAACAGTGGTGTTTGACAGGGAGGTGGAGAAGGCAGTGAACGCAGCACAGGGTCTTCATCACAGATGGAGGGAGCTGCTGCAGGAGGGGGGCGGAGCCTCCACACAGGAAATGGACTGGACAACCAATGAGCTGAGGAACAGTCTGCGCTCCATCGAGTGGGATTTAGAAGATTTGGACGAGACTGTCAATATCCTTTCATCGGGAACTGCGCACTTCATATAATCTGTGATTAGGATAATCTAGACTAGGGGTCACCAACCTTTTTGAGACCGAGAGCTACCTGAAGGGTAGTGAATAATATGGAGGGCTACCATATTAACATTTTATGCAATTTACCATTTCAATTATGAATATTATGCATTCAATTGCATACACATTAATTCCAGTGCTTACTCCTAACGATTATCACATTTTTATAAATAATATCAATGATATTTTACTCAGTGATCATATGGATGCATACAAGTGAGGTGAAGTGGGCCTGCTGGCACCTGTTACCAGGTGCTCATGGGCACCACGTTGTTGACCACTGATCCAGACCATAATAACACACACACACACACACACACACACACACACACACACACACACACACACACACACACACTGTGAGCACGCGCCACTGTCACCACCGCGTCACCAGTGCTCCCTCAATATTCCACAGACGTAAAAGTTGTCTTTAGTTTATGAACATTTTGAATAATAATTGTTACATTATCAATAGGTGTGAGTATAAATGAAACACAACACTTTTTGTTCTTTATCTAATGTTACATCCTGTAACTGTTTGATTTCTGGTATTGTTTCATACAAACACACGTTATATTTACAGGTATTTATGAGACTATTGATCTGCAGAGAGCAGCCACGGCTGAGTGTGCCTCATGGACAGTAGTCTTCATGTTGCTGCTGAAACTGTGATACAGTCGGAAACAAAAACATCACAACAGGAATATAAATTATTTTTATTTTACCTTTATTTTACCAGATAAAATGTTTGTGAACCAGTTCTCATTTACACACATGACTTGGCTCCAGAAGAAATATATAAATATTATACACACATAGATACACATATAAACATATTAACATATAAACATATAAACATATAAATAACTGGTCAACATGGAGCTGTTAATCATGAGAAGAGAAGAAATGGCAGCAGTTAGAGCAGTGGTTCTCAAACTTTTTCTGTTGGGCCTCATTTTAACAATGTGTCAAGTATAAGATTTATTGAAAGAAGTATTTGAACAAATGTTTCACTTTTCTTTCAGTAATTTGCTGTGCCAATAACATTTTTGCCTTAAGAATACAAATAACCTCAATATTCCTTCCTGAGAAATTAATTTTCAAATAAAAATATGAAATGTGCATTTTTTAAACAATGAATACATTTTGATAACAACAAATACTTTAACAATATCAATCATTTTTGCTTTGTTGTTTACACCGGCGGTTTGTTTTAAACCACTTTCCTGCTTTGGGTTTTCATAAAGTTTCAAAAACTCCGGTGGCTTACCGACGTAACTCAGGTGAATGGCTCCAAGTGTCTCTTCAATTTATCAGGTTTCTTGCTGTGTGTACATATATATGTATATGTGTATATATATATACATATATATGTATATATATGTATAATTATTTTAAGATAAATTCAAAGTCACTTTTTAAAATGCACAAAAGGGCCCCGACCTTGTTTTTCTTAACAGTCGTTGAGAACGCATCGTTGAGTCGAACCCCAGGAAGTTTAATCTGAACGCTGCCGAGCTTTCAAAGAGAAAAGCCTTCATCACTGTCACCAGACAGACACTGCAGGTAATCTGATTATAACCTCTGTCTGTTAATGTGATTATCTCCTCCACTGACTGTTAATCTGATTGAAAGCTCTTTGTAATCTGCTGCTCCTTGTAATATCGTTGGCTGCTCCTTGTGTGTGTAATCTGATTGGCTGCTCCTTGTGTCTATTAATCTGATTGGCTTCTCCTTGTGTGTGTAATCTGATTAGCTGCTCCTTGTGTCTATTAATCTCATTGGCTGCTCATTGTGTCTGTTAATCTGATTGGCTGCTCCTTGCAATCTGATTGTCTGCTCTTTGTAATCTGATTGGCTGCTTCTTGTAATCTGATTGGCTGTTCCTTGTAATCTGATTGGCTGCTCCTTCTGTCTGTAAATCTGATTGGCAGCTCCTTGTAATATGATTGGCTGCCCATGTAATTTGATTGGCTGCTCCTTGTAATATGATTGGCTGCTCCATGTAATATGCTGCTTCTTGTAATCTGATTGGCCACTTCCTGTAATCTGATTGGCTGCTCCGTGTGTGTGTTGAAGGAAATGAAAGAGCAGATGTCGAGTCCAGCAGCTTCGTCATTGGACAGAAATAACAAACAGGTAAATACACGCTCTGGCCACGTAAACAAGTATGTTTTAATGTATGTTGACACATATTTTAAAATGTTATTATTATTATGTGTATAAACATGGTCATTGTTTGTGTTTGTGTTGTTCTCACATTGATCAGGGACCGTCATGGCGACCTGGTGCTGATAAATTCATCCGTCTGGATCAACAGCTGCAAAACGCCAACTCTCACTTCATCGAGGAGCAGAACGTTCAGCAGCAGGTGAAGAGACAGCCAATCACAGAGCTGCTGACTGATGATGTCATTTCACCGTGATGATGTAACACGTGTGTGTGTGTGTCTGTCGCTGTGTGTATGTCTGTGTTTGTGTGTGTGTGTCAGATGATAGCAGACCAGCAGGATGAGCAGCTGGAGCTCGTGTCAGGAACAATTGGAGTTCTGAAGAATATGTCGGAGCGGATTGGCCAGGAGCTGGACGAACAGTCTGTGTAAGATGAATGTTTATTAGTTACATCATAGGTCACATGATGAGCCGCTGTGGCGTGTGTGGTTTAATCCCAGTTTAAACCTGAGTCTAGATCCAGGTTTAATCAGAGTATAATCCAATTTTAAACCTGAGTCTAAATCCAGGTGAAACCAGAGTGTAATCCCAGTTTAAACCTGAGACTAAATCCGGGTTGAACCGGAGTATAATCCCAGTTTCAATTTGTCCATGCCTTGTCTCTGCAGGATGTTGGACGACTTCAGTCATGAGATGGATAACACTCATTCTAGACTGGACAATGTCATGAAGAAACTGGCCAAAGTGTCTCACATGACCAGTGGTAATCTGTTCATTCATTCATTCATTCCTTCCTTCATTCATTTCTTCATTGATCATTCGACATTGAAAGTTTACCTTAATTAGAATTAGTAACAGGTATAGTTAGTATTAGTTACAGGTTTAATTAGTTGTAGTTCCAGGTTTAGTTAGTAATAGTTACAGGTATAGTTAGTATTAGGTACAGGTTTAGATAGTATTGGTTACAGGTTTAGTTAGTATTATTTACAGGTATAGTTAGTATTAGTAACAGGTATAGTTCGTATTGGTTACAAGTTTGGTTAATATTAGTAACAGGTATAGTTAGTAATAGTTACAGTTACAGGTTTTGTACAGTCCTAAACACAGTCGTTCAGTAGCTTTAATGTGTGATAGAAACATCTGTGAAGTTACAGTGTAGTTTGACTTGTGTTAGTTATAGCTACAGTTAGTGATGTATCATACACTGTTATAACTTCCCTGTGTTTTTACAGATCGGCGTCAATGGTGCGCCATCGGTGTGTTGCTCATCATCCTCTTCATCGTCCTCCTTCTCTTCTTCATCCTCTGAATGATGATCACAACCAAACAGACTCGACTGAACTCTGATCTCTATGAGTTTCCTCTGGCTTTCATATTGTGTTCATAAAGTACAGTATTACACATCACAGCATTCAGCTGGACTCTCCTAGACCCTTTTGGACTCTTCTGGACTCTGCTGGACCCTCCTAGACTCAGCTGGACTCAACTGGACCCTCTTGTGGCGAGTTTCTACCGGCTCTACTCGCTTCGCCTTGCCACGGCATGGTTAAGTTGCGTTTCCACTAGCATTTTTTTAGTACCTGCTCTGGCGAGGTTCCAAGCATGGTGAGTAGGTACTCAGCGTGACGTCGCCAGACTGCCGGCCACTGATTGGTCAGAGATGTCTGAACAATGCCGAACTGTAGATCAGTTAAAACAATTTGACAATCCTAGAAACGTGGCTTAATCTCCAACAATTACCAGGGAAATGTCTAAAATCTCAATATTTAACAGAGGAGTCTGGTATATTTAGCGACAGCACTGCTGATCGCAACCAGCGACCGGCATCACAAACCCTGCTGCTGCATTTCAGTCCAGTGACTGTATCAGATGGAGTCTATGCTCCAGTCATGGAGGAAGTGCTGAACAAATACAAACAGCAAACAACTGCTTTACAAGTCACTATCACTCATTTGTGTGTGTGTGTGTGTGTGTATGTGTTGCGCGTAAAACAAAGTCACTGCAATTTCACTCATGCCATGCAGTGATGACTCAGCCCACGTT
This sequence comes from Solea senegalensis, assembly GCF_019176455.1. NCBI lineage: Eukaryota > Metazoa > Chordata > Actinopteri > Pleuronectiformes > Soleidae > Solea > Solea senegalensis. The sequence continues at coordinate 23,404,396 of NC_058034.1, forward strand.
GAGTAGGTACTTTTTTGTAGTGGAGATGTAACCTAAACTGTGCCGTGTTGTGCCGCGCCGAGGCGAGGCGGGTCCATAGTGGAAAAGGGCCATTGGACTCAACTGGACCCTGGACTCAGCTTGACTTCCCTAGCCCCTTCTGGACTCAGCTGGACTCTCATAGACCCCTATGAACTCTAATAGACTCAGCTGGACTTTCCTACATCCATCTGGACTCTTCTAGACTCGGCTGGGCTCTCCTAGACCCTTCTGGACTCTGCTGATTAAGTTTTAAAATGTTTAACTTTAGTTATGCACTAGTTTAAATCTGGTTTAACTTGACTTTTAAACATTTAAATTCATGTTATATACTAGTTGAATCTTAATCACAGTATAACTCACTTCACTCCAGTTTAACTTGAATTTAATTGTAGTTTAACTTTTCACTGATTATTGCAATCAGTGAAAAGTTAAACTGTTTAATCCTGGTTAGTTGACTTTGTAAACACTACATATTTGTGTTGTTATTTTGTTTTTATTGACTTAAATTGACTGTAAATCTTAGCGTTTGTTATGTTGTTTATTTCTTCTTGTTTATGGATTATTGATCTTTGTTCATTTGTGAACTTGTATTTTAGGCTCCGTTCAGATCTGGTGTTAAGATCCGGTCTCAGTAAGAGTGTTCACACCTGACGTTAACACTTATCTCCTGTGGTCACATGATCACATCTGTGTGTGCCTGTGTGTGTTCCGCTGCTGTAACATGACATTGTTACCATGAGAAAAATAAATTATGAAGATTAGAGCAAATATTGTGACGTTGACTACAAATAAATGAAGATATTGTCTCTGATTAGTGTATACAATAGTAAAACTGCTGCAGGTCAGGGGACGTCAGCTGAGGAGGCGGACGCGCTAATCGTCCTGCCTGAGGACAGATTGGTTCATGATTGGTTCATGCTCAGTCATGTCCCCAAACATGTCCTCAAGCCTTTGAATGTGATCGGTCATGTGATAAGATGGGTTAGGTCAGGTGTGAGCAGCTCTTCAGGTGAGACATCAGGAGGACGTTTGTTGGTGTTTATGGTACGATTATTTACATTTAAAGTTCATACATCAGAAACATAAATACAGTAAGAAACATAATCCATCACAGTTTGTCCTCTGAAGAAAATAAAACCAGAATCTTCAAAACATTAACATTCACTCTTGTTAGTTGTCTGAACAAAACAAAGCAAATAAACACATAAATGTTCTTTTTTTCATTTTATTGACGCGACTTGTCTGACGACGTCATCAGAGGAGCCTCTTCTTTTGTTTGTAAATAAAAAAAGAATAAGAGTTTTACTGACATTCAATTAGTTAGTTTTTATGAATAACCTTAGGGAAAGTATTCCTCTGCATTTTGACCCATCCTAGAATTAGGAGCAGTGGGCTGCCACACTGAGTAGCGCCCGGGGAGCATTGGGGGTTGGGTACCTTGCTCAGGGGTACCCCAGCCCTTTTTGGCCAGGTGGGGATTTGAACCGGCGACCCTCTTGTTACAAGTCAAGTTCCCTTTCCACTTGGTCACGGGCTGCCCTATTGAAACTATTGAAACAATTGAAACTTTATTCACACATATTTAAAAACAAACAAACATAAGAACAGAATATTGTCATTATTGACTTTAAATTGCGCCGCTTCGCCCTACCACATCTCCCACAATGCCGCGGGGCCGGAAACCGGATATGATGTGATCAGCAGTGTTTCAAAGAGAAGATGGCGGCTCCGGTGGAAGTGATCGTGACCAGTGACTCTGGTTCTCAGCTGTGGAACATCACCGTGTTCGACCTCCACAGCGGCTCCAGTCTGCTCTCTTACCGCGGAGGAAACAGTTCCACGCGGACACTCACCGCGCTGCGTGGACACTTTGTGCTTTCAGCTCAGCTCGGCAAGAACTTCATCAACGTGTGGGAGATTCAGAGGAAGGTACGAGCGCGTTCACGTGGTGTGTTGTTATGTTTGTCTTCTGTAAAGCGTCAGCTGTCGTGTGAAATGTGTTTGATTTATTACGTGTAAAATCTGCTGTCTGTGGGAAACATCGAGTCAACAACATCACAGTCTGCAAAGCAGACACACCCACTGTCCTTAGACCTTCTGTCCTTAGACCCTCACATTGAGTGAGTACAAACAACACAAAAATCCTTGGGAGAAATGGGAGAAACCTAAGGAAGAGCCACAGAGGATGACGGACAGGTGGACAGTAGATCTGTCTGTGAGGACGGACAGGTGGACAGGGGAATCCACAGTTGCTGGCTTTAGAAGGAGACATTTGTGTCCTTCCCAGAAATCTTTGCACACCAGCGGCAGAGGCTTTTTTTGTAAAAGTAAAACTTTATTAAAATGACACAAGAATGGTGGAGAAATTTTTAAGCTGATTCTTCATGCTATTGAATGATTAAAGAGAAGAAGCTTCAGCAGGTTTATTTGACCTTTGACCTGATATTTAGATATTGTTGTAAAACTATTGTTGTAGAAATAAAGCTTTATTTCTGTTCAAATTTAAATCATATTCCAGGTCCATGTTTCTCTCATTGTGAGACACATCACATTTACTCCACTATTACATGAAATATTTACAAAAATAATATTAACTTTATCACACTATAATAAATAAATAAAACAAAATAAGTAGACTCTTGTATTATTTCTACAACTGTTTAAACAAACTACATTTTAAATGTCTTTCTTTGGCATCACACTTGGGATGTTTTGTTGATTAGAGCTTAAATCAACAGTCAGACTTTGAGCGGCAGGAGAACTGTAATTCAGGATTTTAAACTGTAGAGGCCAGCATTCAGCCTCTTGATTACAGCCTGACGTTGAGCATCTCATTTCAGCATCACAGGACATCTGTCTCCTCCCGAGTCATCTCTTCTCTCAGCGGCACACTTCACAGGATCCAGACCCTTAAATGAGACATGGCTTTTGTGTTTCAGGACCAGCTGCAGCAGAAGATCGTGTGTCCAGGTGTGGTCACCTGTCTGACCTCTTCACCTGATGGCGTTTTCCTCGCAGCTGGAGTCGCTGAGGCGGTTTACCTGTGGGAGGTGAGTCATTGTCAGAAACCTGGTTCTACACCTTGTGTCCTGTAAAGAGTTAATAATGTGTCTGTGTGGTTGCTTCAGGTGTCCACAGGTAAGCTGCTGTCTGTACTCAGTCGTCACTATCAGGACGTCACCTGTCTGAAGTTCACAGACGACAGCAGCCATTTTGTTTCTGGAGGAAAAGACAACCTGGCTCTGGTGTGGAGTCTGTGCAGGTAACAAACCTGAACCCACCTGACGTCCCACCACAGTTTCCTCCTCTACACCTGCATTACAAACTGTCCCTGTATGTTCACACATTCTTGAGGGCTTTCCACCGCAGTGTCCGGTTTCCTGTGCCCAGGCCCTTCACCACATGTTTACACCTGTACTAACATGTGTCTCCAATGTCCACATCATGAGCCGATCACAGTCCCCGCCCCCTCTGTGTGCTGACATGTCAACAACAGCAGCATTCGTCACACTGTTGTATAAAGTCCTCTTCACTTTTTGAAGCAGGAGAAGACATCATGTTTGATGAGAGGAAACCCAAAGACTGTGCAGTTTTGTCTCCGCTGTCACGTTAACTGTGCTCGGAGACACCAGCGTGTTTCTGCTCAGTGGTTTGACAATCCGTCCTCGGGTGTATTTACACCTGTATTTGTAATCACAGAAAACACATTTTAATGTCAGGTGTAAAAGAGTCTACAAACTTCACTCTCAAACCATGTCCTGGTGAGTGTGTGTGGCTTCTATAAACTTTTAACCTAGTCTACAGAATCCACATGGTTTCTCTCAGGTCAGGGTTTAAATGTTAGCGTGACCTAAAATACTTGTTCATACGCTCACTATGACCTTGTGATGGTGAATGTTTCAGTGTGATCCAGCTGGATTCAAACCACGCCCCTGAACCACGTCATGTCCTGTCTCGTCACTCGCTGCCAATCACAGACCTGCACTGTGGCTTGATGGGAACTCAGGCCAGAGTCGCTACCGCGTCCTTAGACCAGACGGTCAAGGTGAGAATGTTAACCACGCCTCCTTTAATGTTAGACTCACACCTTTAAAAATAAACATGATTTACTGTAAGTACACACATGGTTATTATGATTGTTGGGATTATTTCTGTTCATTCAGAATAAATGCAACAATAATTTAATTCACTCTAAATGCAAATATCTTATTCTATAATATCTGAAACTGTGTTTCATGTAATTCTGTGTATTTTATAGTTCAGTGTAGATGAATGAGTTAATGTTTGAGGTGTTTCGTTGGAGCGTATTGAGGCGGCCTAACCTGAAGCTGCTGCCTATTAATAGTAACCATGGCAACTGTTGATTTAGGCAACACATAGACTGAACTTGAAGACCCTCCCTCTTCTCTGAAATTCCCCGTGAGAAAACCAGTGTGTAAACGATGAGCGTCTGAACTTTGACCTGTGATAAAGAATACATCTCTGCTGAGTCAGTGTTCTGTAACTGTGATGTTTGATGTTCATTGATCATTTTTAAAACAGTAAAGTCCTCTCTTAGATTAATAGGAGGCGGAGTCTGAGTAATATCATAATGATGTCATAATGGGTGACGTCACACACTTATTATAAGGTTTTTAAATGGAGTTTAGAAAAGACACTGAGGAGCCAGCTGCTCCATTACCACCAGACAGGGGTCATGGATCAGCTGGCAGCCATACCAACACTTCCTGTTTCCACGCAGACACCTTTCCAAAATATTTGAGCCAATCACAGATGAGCTGTGGCATTTTTAAACTACAACAGCTGATAATCATCAACTGCTTTGTCAGCCATGTTTTACACATGTCTCTCTCTGTCCAGGTGTGGGAGTTGTCCTCAGGTGAGCTTCTTCTGTCCATTCTCTTTGACGTGGAGATCATGTCTGTGACCTTTGACCCCTGTGAGTACTTCCTGTTCTGTGGAGGAAGTGATGGAAATATTTTCCAGGTGTCTCTGTGCAGCCAGGTGAGACCTACAAACTTTGAGAGATGTTAGGTTTTCAGAGACATTAGGTGACATGAGGAGACGTTACAGATCAAAACATCTCTGAACATCTGTTACAGATGATGGGCTGGGCGATTTTATCGACTGCAATATATATTGATATTTTGTTTCCACAGAAAGTATCGATTCTTCATTGTTGATATTTATTATGACAAATCATCAACATGATCAGTGTCTTCAGATAGCTGAATATCATTAATTATTAATAATAACCTATAGTTAAAGGTAAATTGAGCAAATTGGCTATTTCAGAAGTGTGTATCAAACTGGTAGCCCTTTGCCTTTCAAAAAGGTTGGTGACCCCTGCTGTAGAGCATTTCTAGCAAGTTACCCGTCTAGATACTCCCTTTACACAGACGCAGAGGTGTTCATCTTGCTGTTTAACTGAGGAGATTCAAGAAAATGGTGGGTAGTATTATAAGTCCATTATAAGACCACCATTATATTTAAAAGCAGATGTGTGGGAGCATTTCGGTTTTTTTAAAAAAAGGAGAGCCAGTACTTGGATAAAAGTATTGCAGTTTGCAAGCTGTGTCACACAAATGTGAAATACAGTGGAAATACCACCAACCTACGAGCCCACCTAAAACGTCACCACCCACACAAGGTCTTTGATTTTATTTTGTCCAGCATTTGCAAGCTGTAGACTCTCTGTCCAGTCAGAGCCATATATTGTGTAATTGATGCTTTCAGTTTTCATTAATTCAACCCAAGTCAATGGAATACTCACAAGATGTCACTAAAATCACACTGTCCCTTTAAAATGTTTAAGAAAATGATGGATTTGAATCGAATCCTATCGAATCGTATTGTTTGCCGAATAGCGTGATATATATCGTATCGTGAGCTGAATATCGTATCGTGAGATTAGTATATCGCTACAGCCCTAGTACAAAGATCCTCAGACATAAAAGGTTCCATTTAGAGACGTTTGGACCAGTTCAAGGGTTACACTAGGATTAGTTAGGACATGCTATATAAAGAAATGATATCCTTTTATATAAGAATATATTCACATATGTTTGTTAACATACAACGACAGAAATGCGCTGTTGAGTTTGATGTTGATGGAGATACAGACTGTTTTTAAATGGTGTGTTTCTCTGCAGAGTCTTGGTCGAGACAAATCCTTTCAGTCCGACAATGATGGAAACCAGGTGTTCAAAGGTCACAGGTGAGACCAGGTTCACATGTCCAACAGAAAACCTTCAGAGTAAGTACTCTGAAGGTTTTCTGTTGCAGACTGAAGCAGAGGGTCAGGAATCATTTTCGAATCAGTGGATGCTCATCACTTGATTTGTTTTCAGGAACCTGGTAACTTGTCTCTCGGTGTCTATGGACGGGACTCTCCTTGTCTCTGGGTCACATGATGAGACGGTTCGACTCTGGGACATCCAGAGTAAACAAAGCATCCGTTGCCTGGCACACAAAGGTAAGCCCCGTCTGTTAGTATGACATAAACCAACTCAGACTTTGTTTGAGCGATCTCGTTCAACAAACTTGTGGCATATTTCCACCGGCTCGGCTCGGCACGGCATGGCCCGGCCTACTTAACATGGGTGGAGTCATCGCTGCACAGCTCCATGAAACTGCGGTGACTTTTAAATATGACACACACACAAACTAGTGACTTATAAAGCAGTTGTTTTCCATGTAACTTAATCAAATCACTAAATCAGTTAATTAAAAATATTTGTTCAGTAATAACTCCATGACCACAGCACAGACACAGTCACCTAAATCAGTGTTTCCCATCCCTGGTCCTCAGGGAACACTGCCCTGCATGTTTTAGATGTTGCCCTGTTCCAGCACACCTGATTCAGATGGTCAGCTTGTCAACAAGCTCTGCAGAAGCCTGGTAACGAGCTGTTCACCTGACATCATGAAGAAGAAGCGCCTCACCATCAACATGACTTTGTCGCTGTCAGACTGCAAATGCACGTCATGGGATTATAATCCCTCCTTTATCTGCAGTGGTAGATTCAGCTGTTTCCTCACTGTACTGTGCACTTTACTGGGTGTGAAATGAGTCTGATTGGCTCATAGAAGGCTGCAGAGCTCCGCCCTTGTTATTTTGACATTTCACACTGATTAGTCACTGGTTAATCTCCTCCCATCTGACCTTAACCTTTAACCCTCAGCGGGATCAGTTACCTCAGCTCATGTTGTCATTGATCATCAGACACTTAACTCACTGACCAGCTCATCAGTTAACTCACTGACCAGCTCACTGGTTAATGTTAACTCCCTGACCAGCTCACCGGTTAACTCTCTGACCAGCTCACAATATAATCTAGATTATATAATAATCTAACCACTGATTGACTTCCTGTCTGCATGTTTAGGCCCTGTGACGAACGCTTTCATCATGGCAGCTCCAGCAAACATGTTCCTGCCGGACAGTCGTCCCACTGTCCCTCTGCCACGCTTCAGCAGACACCTACATGACGGAGACACTGGACAGTCGGGAGACGTGTGTGTGCGGCTCGCTCCCTACACACAGGTGAGTCTGCACGTGGAGCCACGCCCCCTCATGCTGTGCTGTAGGTGACGCTGCCACAAGGCCTTAGTTTTACACCTGTCAGTATAAGTTTTATTTTGAAAAGACTGTTAGTATCAGTGTTAAAATCTGTCAGTGTTAGTTTTATTTTGAAAAGACGGTTGGTGTCAGTTAGGGCTACATGATTCTGGGAAAAAATGCGAATCATTGGATTTTTTTGCTTAGAACTGAGATCGAGATTTTCTCACGAATCCAAATGTTTATTGTTCTCATGAACAAAAGATTAGAAACATTTGGAGTAAAGCCTCCACTGAATCATGTGACGTAAAGACTTCATATGTTGTGAGAGAAGTCAGTGACGAAGAAACCTGGGGGGTATTCCATCAACGTAGCTAAGAATTGCCAGATTTAGGTGTAAGCTTGAAGCTTGACTAAGCTCCACCTCCCAATCTAGCTCCAAGCCGTTCCATCAAGTGAAATCAGCAGGCTCCACCTGACGCTTAGTCAAGCCTCACCTGTTAAGCCTCAACTTGTGCACGCCCACAGGGAAAATAAAAAGCCCATTCTAGTCGAGCGCGGAATCTGTGAAAAATACCGAACAGCAAGGGAAAAGAGCGTGCAGAGATGTTCTCTGCAGCGGAGCAAACCCTCCTCATGGAGGTATATGAGGATTACAGCCACATAATCTGAAAGAATTGCAATACCGCGGCAATCAATAAAGCGAGGGATTGTATCGTAAATTGCTTTGGATAAAAGCGTCTGGTAAATGACATGTAATGTAAAAGTGACAAAGAAAATTTCAGCATCATCATGTTATATAAATCCTCCATCAAAGGGACAAAATATATGTAGACAATAATCTACCAATTGATTTCTTGATGGTTTTTGTTTTAAACTAATTAATTATGTGGACCTATTAATGCAACCAAATCCCTAAAATTAAAAGGAAAATCCCCAAAGAACAAAAAGACAGCCCTAATAAATAACATTCATATGAACATAATTAAAATAGCATTATTGTTTCACTGCAATTTATGTGAAATTCTTCATATTTGATCATTTGGCAGTCCTAGTAGTAATGTTAGAAAGTAATATTCATCACATTTATCAACTGAATGTTATGCAAATCGATGGGATTGCGCTCACTTATTTCCTGCATGGCCAATTGTATAGAATTGATATCATTTTCATTTAAGCATTTTTAAACGCTGTATTTGTGCTACTTCTGTATTTTGTCCCAGATGCTATATGTTGAATTGTTGTATTTTCATCTTATTTTATGTAAAGCACTTTGAATCACTTTGAAGCACTTTAAATCCTACATTTACATTTAAATGTTTTAAAATAATAATAGGCTACATTTAATCAAAGTATTTTACATGACTTATCACATTTATCATACAATTGATGGTAGATTATTACATGAAGAAATGCAATGTTGGTTATCATTCTATAGGAAATAATCATATGACAGATCTTTATTATTTATCTAGAATCATTTTAGCAAATCAAGCAATTCAATGGAGACGAGGACCCCTATTGCAGCATAATTTACCATGGTTACTTGGCTAGCATTCACATTAGCCACCTTGGTGGAACAGGGTTGAGGCTCAGATTGATGGAACGGAAACCTGAGCCACAGTTATGGCTTAGCCATGGTTGAGGCTTAGCCAGAGTCATAGTTTCCATGGTTACTGAGTTGGGGCTAATCTCAGCCTCTTTGATGGAACCGAACTCTCACTCATATTAACCAGACTTGGCCATTTAAGCTTGGCTTTGCCTTTAGCCTGCTTGATGGAATACCCCCCTGGAGGGGAAAATAGGATTGTTTATTTGGGAAGAAAAATAGTTGTCATTTAGAAATGAGATCATCTATAGTTGTGAATCTATTGCAATTTTTTCATTTTTTTTTTCAACAATGACAGATGACATGAGTCACATGATGCCCACACCTCACTCTTATTTTTATTTTATTATTTTTTCAGGAGGAGGAGGAGTCATACCTGCAGAAAGCTGATAGGCTGAACTCTCTGATGAATGCTGTGACTGACAAGGTGTGGGGCAGGGCTTAATGTCAACACTAAAAGTTTCAGATGATAAAAAGACAAAGTAAATGTTCTGACTCTGCTTGATGAGCAGCACAGCGCCCCCTGTAGTCTGTCCAGACATTCACTGTGAATTTATAAATACTTCAATTCATGTTATATATATATAACATAAATCTCTTATTTTTAAATTAATTATTTGTTAATTTTGTGTGTGTGTGTTCCAGTCGATCTTCGGTGACGGTGAAAACACTAAAGTTCGTATCGCAGAGTTGGAGGAAGAAGTTCAGACTCTGAAGAAAATCAACAAAGATCTGTTTGATTTTTCCAGTCAGCTGTTGACCAAGCCCACATAAACGCACGCACGCACACACACACACACAACCACACAGTGACTTTTCTTATTTCAAAATAAAAGTTTTGCAATTTTTTTTTGTAAAACTTGTTTGTCTTGTTGCGCATTGATTGATATCACTAACATTACTTACTAGTACCTTGAATCATTAATTAAAATGATAATAAAATAATTAATTAAACATCACAAACAATTAACTAAACACCTATCATATCAAATCAATTAATTATTCAATTGGATTTTTTTATGATTTTACTTCATGTGACATCGTTTCTGATTTATCATATTTCAGCTGTAAACGGAAACAAACAAGGGTTAGCTTTAGCTCATTAAGTTAGGGTTAGCTTCAGCTCATTAACTTAATATTAAGTATATTTTAATATTAACCTTTGTTAATTTTAACATGCAATGCATCTTCATTATATTTTAAATAACTATTGTTTTTCTTTTTTCGGAATGACTTCGAAAAAGTGATTTGAATCATTTAAAATGCACTCAAGCTCCGCCCCTTACCTGGATCCTCCTCCAGACTCTAATGAAAGAGTGAAAATGTCACATGTTCACCAACATTAATGTAGTCATTAACCCTGAACCTTGTGTTACCATGGTAATCTACACCTCTTGTTACCATGGTGACCTACAAGGTTACCATGGTAACAAGAGGTGTAGGTTTCCTAATACTGAACTATGTAAAGAATCTTCAGTCCCTGATTGAAATTAAATCTTCACTCTTTAATTTCACCTTCACTCTTTTTAACCTCTTTATTATCTCATCCTCCTCTCTTCTTGTCCTCTCTTCTTTTCTTTTCCTTCTCTTCTTGTCCTCTTCCTTTTCCTCCTCTTCTCTTCCTCTTCCTCTCTTCTTGTCCTCTTCCTTTTCCTCCTCTTCTCGTCCTCTTCTTTTCCTCTTCTTGTCCTCTTCTCTTCTTGTACTCTTCCCTTTCCTCCTCCTCTCTATCATCACCTCCTCCTCTTCTGCACCTCCTGTCGTGATGACACCCCCCCTCTCTTTATCATCACCGTGTTTTCGGTTCGCTCCTCTATCACCTCCTCCTCCTTCAGCGGAGGAGAGACACAGTCAGGATGTCTCTCAGCCGCTTCTGGTCCAGAACTCTCCGCTCCGTTTTCCCTATGCTCCTCCTGGTTCTGGTTCCGCGGTGCCTCCTGCACCCGCAGCCCTGTCACCTCCTGACGCAGATCGGGCACACGGTGCGCGTCGGCGCGCTCCTGCCGGCGCAGCGTGCGGCTCGTTTTCAGGTCCAGGCGGCACTGAGCCGCGCCGCGGTCATGATGAGCTCGGACCTGGATCTCGATCCGCATCCGGACTGGGGCCGGGACCCCGAGCGACCCAACCCTCTGCCCTATAACCTGAGTCTGGAGCTGGTGTCCTGGAAGCCGGCCGCCGCGGACCCGGAGTCCGTGTTCCGGTGCGTGTGTGAGGGCGTTGCGGTGCAGGGAGTGTCCGCCGTGCTCGCCTTCCCTCAGAACCGGGACGAGCTGCTTCAAGTGGACTTCCTGTCCGCGGTGTTGCAGATCCCGTTCCTCAGCATCATTGAAGAGGGGGAGACGCTGCGCACGCAGGTACGAGTCTCACCTGTTGTCTGACAACACGTGACGTGAGGGAGAGTTGTTTTTTTTCCATTTAGTTTGACCTTGACCTGGTTCGAGGTCGTGTGTGTGTGTGTGTGTGTGTGACCCTTAAGAACAGGTTTTAAAATCACCATAGAGGTCAGTGAAGTTACCATGGTTACACCTTTCTATTTTAAATGCTGCGTCATGATGTGCAGAAAAAAAATGTTGAGTCAGCGTCTAGACTGTTAAATTAAAGAAAAAGAACATCTGTGTCATGGTTACATTCAGATGCAAAGAGAGGGGAGGAGCATGGACGCCGTGGCCACTCCCACACTTTCACAGATTGGCCAATGTAGTTCATCATGGTCTTTTTTGAGGATCAGATTGTTGTTGTTTGGTTTGGAAATCATTTCTTCTGAGGGTGCTGTGATTACTGTGATTATGACTTGACTGACCAACTCATGATAAAAAGATCAACTCATGATAAAATGCACATGACTGTGCACTTTATTATGAGTTGATCTTTTAAAAAGTAAAAAGTTCATTTCTTCATTGCCAAATCTCAGTGGATTGTTTGGTTAAACGCGTCAGAGCTAACCTCGGTCACTTTAATTGATAAATTTGGTCAGTTTTCTGGATACAGTATTAATAATGAAAAATCTTCTGTACGTTTCTTGTATGAAGAAGAGAGAAATAATCCGGTTATAGATACACCTTTTTTTTAGTGCGAGGGAGGGATTTACCTATCTTGGGATCAAGATTACTCCCCAAATGAATACAGTTGAAGCAAACTATGAGCCGCTGATGAGAGAGGTACAAGATTCAATTGTAAAATGGACGACAATGCCAATATCAATGATTGGCCGGATCAACTTAATTAGGATGAATATCTTGCCAAAATTCTTATATTTGTTTCAGTCACTCCCATTACCATTGCCATTAGACATTAAAAGCACCTTTTGTAGATTTATCTGGAATGGTAAAAAACCTAGATTAAGACTAAGATTACTATATTTGCCATATCATAGGGGTGGATTACAGTTGCCCAATCTACAGTGGTATTATTGGGCTGCTCAGCTGCGCAGTGCTCTGTTTTACTTTGTCACACACTCTCCTCCAGCATGGGTTTCTACTGAACAAGCATCAGTATCTAAATTGCCAATAAGCCTATACTTATATTCTGCAGATTTTAAAACTTTAAAGAAAAAAAACCAACAAGTCCCTTTCTTAGAAACTCTATTGATATTTGGTTTAGGGCTCATAGACATATTGGTGATACACCCCCCATCTCTCAATTTTCACCTATATGGGATAATGCGCAGTTCACTCCTGGCAGGGCAGATGGTGGTTTTCGGGCTTGGGCCGACAGAGGGATACGAAAAATTAGAGACTTATATGTTCAGGGCAATTTATTAACATTTAATGACCTTTGTGTGAAATATTCAATCCCAAAAAAAACACTTTTTTAAATATTTACAGATGAGGCATTTTATCAAGGTGTCACCAGGCTACGCATGAGCCGCCGCTGTCCTGTCTTGAGGGTTTTGTGTTAAAACACATGAATGGGAGATGTAAAATATCTACACTCTATACAGCACTTGTCTCGCATGATGAGGAATCAAGTCATGATAGAAGGAGGGCATGGAGTTTGGATATTAAGGAGGATATTGAAGAAGCTGAGTGGGCGAAAGCTTGTTTAAAAGCTCAATCTCAAACCATTAATACTCGAATGAAACTGTTACAACACAAATGGTTAGGACATTTGAGGACATACATAACCCCTGAGAAACTCAACAAGTGGTCCCCTGGCATTCCAGATACATGTGTGAAATGTTTGACTGAGAATGGTACTTTAAAGGTGACATGGAATGCTTGTATCACACAAATATGTTAGTTATGGAGGTCTACTTACATATATTAACTTGTTTTCATGGTTAAAAACCTCCTAATCGCTGCAAACGAGCCGATCAAAATATCTCCTCACTGACGCTCTCGTCAGCCGCGCTGTTTCAGACCAAAACCACACCCCCAGAACGTGGACTGTGTTGTGATTGGCCAGCCAACGAGAGCTTTCCCACTGTCCTGTGATTGGCCAGGTACCTGGAAGTGACGTAATAGATAGGCCAGCTCTCAGATACACAGCTCCCTCTTCTGGCACGGTGGATGCTCTGCATCTCAGCAGCTACAACGAGAGTAGTTCTTCTTCTTCTGCGGTTGAATGTACGCAACCGGATGTGTCCGGACTGGTGCCCGCACCAGGAGGCGCTACAGAGGTGAGAGGAGTGGTGAGGTTTCCTGATGACATCATCAAAATACGGAAGTGCCGATCCGCTTCGCAGAGCCCAGGAAAACAATAAAACCCTATTTTCTCAGCAGTGGCTGAACTGTTTGTTCTGAAACTTTAGGGTTTCATAAACGAGGTAATGACGCAGATACACACACAAACGCAGCGTTAATTGGAGCTTCCGGTCTATGTCGCCTTTAATTCATTGTGTATGGGAATGCCCTATATTGGTAACTTTTTGGAAAATGGTTGCCTGTACTTATACCCAGATTGCTTTTCTGTTAACTCTAAGTGTAAGACTTTGATCAACTTTGGCCTCCTGCAGGCCAGGAGGATGATTGCATTATCTTGGAGAGAAACTGAAGTATCCTCTACACAATCTTGGATTAGGGAGATGGCAAAGTGTGTTACATTAGAAAAGTTAACCTATGTAATTAGGGGTAAAGCGCAAGAATTTGAAGAGGTGTGGACACCCTTAATTAACTTTCTCAAGCAACAATAGATCATACTTGTTTGTAAGACTATAGAGTGTGACAATTTTATTTAATATTTTAATTAATTTATTATTTATTTATTTATTTTATTTTATTAATTTTATTTATTTATTTTATTTTGGTGTCTGTGTATACAGCAAGGTTTACTTGTGTATTATTGTGTAACTGGTTTGGTATGGGGCGATGTGTTTATATGTTCTTATTGAAAATCAATAAAAACATTGTTAAAAAAAAAGAATTGGGGGGTGGAGTGGCTCAGTGGTTAAGACTGGTACCCTCACTGAGGTAATAAGTTTTGGTGTGTAGTGGTCAAGTTTGCCCATGAAGCTAGTCTTCCTTAAGGGGAAGGTGTAAAGAATCTGGAAGAGAACTGTTGAGAGGAAAACAGACGGGGTCCGTGCAGTCTTGTTTTCAAAGTTTAAAACAAAGTAATAATGTGCAAGTGGTAACAAATGAAATGTGATGAAGAAACACATAAAGTGCAGAAGAAAGAGAGCCAGTGCAGACACGTGTGAGTTTACATACATTTAATAAATACATGTATGTGTATATATAGATACATAAGTCATGTATACACATCCATGAGTCTGACTGTGACTGTGGGATTTTCACAGTCTTCTCACTACATCACAAACATCTCTTGACCTTGTGTTCACATCCTTATTTAGAAGCATTTCCATAAAAACCTTTTAAAGTGCTTTAGTTTTTGGCTGCGGGACATGGATCTCAGAGCCAACTCGCTTTTTCCGATATTTACTGTCCAGCAAGAACCTGCGCCGCTCACTCCGTTCGTTTTTAATTATATAGTAGTGCTGTCAACGTTAAATCATAGATGATCAGGATGAAGGGCTGAAAAGTCATTGGTGTTGAGATCCCTCTCATAATCTACCCTGTCCCCTGATAATGTAAACAAAGTACTCTGCCTCAGTAACTGACTGAATGTAAACAAGGACTAAACCAAATTGTCTCTATGGAGTGAAAATGCACATGTGCACTTTGAACTGGAACTGGCACAAAGATGGAACATGCTGTGTTTCTGTTACTACTTCATAAGAAATAATTTCAGCTGATGTCTGGTTTTATTGGCCTTGATTTTTGAAAAAGTGATTTGAATCATTTAAAATGCACAAGCTCCGCCCCTCACATGAATCCTCCAGACTCTAATGAAAGATTGAAAATGTCATATGTTCACTAACATTAATAGTCAGTAACCCTGAACCTTGTGTTACCATGGTAACCTACACCTTAAAACACACAAAGAGCCTTTTTATGTTGATTCTACGTTCATTCCATGATTTTATATGAACAAAAATGTGGGTCAATGATGCTGAGGAACGGGATCTGCAACACCGCGGACAGGAAGTCCACTTGAAAAAGTGTCTGCTAAATGACATGTAATGTAAAATGTATGTTATAAGCCTCAGGTTTATTTTTGCAATTAATTACAGAAAATTGCGATGAATTAGTTAATTTTTCTTCTATAGTTTGTTTGTCTGACCTTGACCTTGGCCTTGACCTTGAAGATTCTCTAATTTTTCATGTTTCATTTTGGTTGGGATCCTGATCCGTGCCCTGATCCGTGTCCTGATGATCTGTTCTTTTGTGATATTTGAGCTGTGATTTGTGTTATAATCTTGTTTTCATCTCTGTATTCATGTAGAATCAGTTCCACCTGCAGATGATGACAGGGATTCCTGACTCTGGTCTGTCTGATCTGGTCTTGGGAGTTCTGCGGCGGTCCGGTTGGAGGGAGGGTACTATGGTTCTGTGTCGCGGCTGGGAGGAAACGCAGACTCTCCTGCAGCTCCTGGAGGGTCGGAGCAGTGCATTGTGGGACAGCCAATCTTGGGTCACCTTGAACATGCAGGCCCTTCTGAACCTGACACAATGGTCACATGACGACACGCAGATCCGTCATTTTCTGTCCCAGCACTTCAGACAGAAGCAGCCTCTGCCAGCGTTGGTGCTGCTGTTTGGTTCTGATCCACAGTGTGCAGCTGCAGTACTGCGCAGTGCTCAGGACTTGGGCCTCACCTTACCCACGATGCACTGGGTGCTGGGCCAGCCACTCAACCCTGAAACACTACAGACCATTGGGCTGCCTCTTGGTCTTCTGGCATACGGACAGGTGAACCGTAAACCGCTGGACTTTTACATCAGAGACGCTCTCCAGCTCATCACTACGTCCATCACTGCGGCGTCTGTGCTGAGACCAGAACTCTCACGGATCCACAACTTTGTCGACTGCTACAACAAACACACTAAAAAAGAGGTGACATCATCAGGACAGTATTTGTCCAGGTAAGTCACATCTGTGTCGTTGACTCCTCCCCCTGCAGGTGGGGGTTCATGTTAATGAACTGAATGTTTTCTTCGAGATATGAAACTTGTTATTGTTGCTGAGATAAACACCATAAACTTTACCATTCAGTGTGTTAACTTTGAAATATCAAAATTCAGTGAACCATGGGTGAACCATGGTCGTTCAAAGGTCAACGATCTATGAGGTGACCTCTCACCTTTTTGTCTCCATTTTGTTCTGTAGGTTTTTGTCCAACGTGTCTTTCTCTGGTGTGACGGGTCTTGTCAGAGTTCTCCAGGACCAGTCTCAGGTCTTAACCTCACAGCGATTTCACATTTGGAGCCTGCGACGAAACGCTGTGGGTCAACCGTCCTGGGTGACAGTGGGAACCTGGGAGGGAGGTCAGCTGCAGTTGGAAGATCAGGGATTATGGCAAAGACACAGGCATCACCACAGGACAGAGGGATTGGGCAGTAGGGCCAGGGTTCGCTGGAGGGCAGGGACGCCTGTGATGGGGAGTCGTGTCCGTGTGGTGACTCTAGTGGAACATCCCTTTGTGTTCACGCGTGATGCAGATGTTGAGGGCACCTGTCCAGCCGGACAGTTCTGCCTGGATGCTGGAACCAACAGCTCAGAGACTCTGGAGAGGTTCTTCAGGGAAGTGGCAGAGGGAAACAGCAGCTTTCTCCCTGCACACTACAGCAAGTGTTGCTATGGTTACTGCATTGACTTGCTGGAGAAGCTGGCCGAGGACCTCGGCTTTGAGTTTGACCTTTACATTGTCGGAGATGGGAAGTATGGTGCGTGGAAGGCGGGTCGGTGGACTGGGCTGGTGGGGGATCTTTTGAATGGACTGGCAGATTTGGCCGTCACCTCCTTTAGTATCAACTCGGCTCGAAGTCAGGTGATTGACTTCACCTCACCCTTCTTCTCGACCAGCCTGGGTATACTGGTGCGCAGTAAAGATACGGCAGCTCCCATCGGAGCCTTCATGTGGCCCCTGCATTGGTCCATGTGGGTTGGTGTTTTCCTGGCACTGCACATCACAGCACTCTTCCTCACACTGTATGAGTGGAAGAGTCCATTTGGAATGACACCACACGGACGCAACAGAATGAAGGTGTTCTCATACTCGTCAGCTCTAAACCTGTGTTACGCTGTCCTGTTTGGGCGTACATTTTCCACCAAGACACCAAAGTGCTGGACTGGTCGGTTCCTGATGAATCTGTGGGCCATCTTCTGCTTACTCGTGCTGTCCAGCTACACGGCAAACCTTGCTGCTGTCATGGTGGGAGAGAAAACCTTTGAGGACGTCTCAGGGATCCACGATGCCAAGGTGCCAACACCTGATGTGTGTCTGATGTTTTAATGTTTGTCTGATGTTTTGATGTTTTCTGATGTTTGTCTGAGGTTTGTCTGATGTTTTGATGTTTGTTTGATGTTTTGATGTTTGTCTGATGTTTTGATGTTTGTCTGATGTTTTGATGTTTGTCTGATGTTTTGATGTTTGTCTGATGTTCTGATGTTTGTCTGATGTGTGTCTGGTGTTTTGATGTTTGAAGTTAATCATTTGTGGAGTATGAATTATGACTTTTATTTCAAAAAGTGTGTGTCAGGACCAGTGGTCCTTTTTCGGGAGCCAGGTCTTAAATAACATAACCCTGAACATGACTGCTGTTAATTTCCACTGATTTTATTGTCTGTCAGTATTTTCACACATGAAAACATCAGACATGATCTTCATCACTTTTTTGTCCCTGTCATATTTTAGCTGCACCACCCCTCACAGGGTTTTCGTTTTGGGACGGTCCGGGAGAGCAGCGCTGAGGATTACATGAAAAACAGTTTTCCAGAGACACATGAGTACATGAGACATTTCAATGAGCCGACTACACCTGAAGGAGTTGCTGCACTCAAGTAAGAGGACCGAGGACAAAGACGCCTGACTGGTCTCATCAGATGTTAATGTTTGAATATCAGCTCATGATTTCCTCTTCCTACACAGATATTGTTTCCAGTTGAACTCATTGTTGTCACTCTCAGCCATTTTAGTGTCGTAACCACATCACTGTATGTTGCTGGTTGCTATAGTAACCATGTCTCTGTGTTGAAGGACAGATCCCCCTCGTCTTGATGCTTTCATCATGGACAAAGCTCTACTGGACTACGAAGTTTCCATTGATGCTGATTGTAAACTGGCAACAGTTGGAAAACCATTTGCCATTGAAGGTAACAATGTGTTTATATGTCTGTGACAGAACAGAGTGCCTGTGGATCAGTGGTAGAGCAGGTCACTTTTTTAACCAACTTATTAATGGAGTAAACAATAACCGTGTGAAAATAACTGACCCTTACCCAGGTTATGGCATCGGTCTCCCTCAGAACTGTCCTCTGACGTCCAACATCTCTGAGATCATCAGCAGATATAAATCAGATGGATTCATGGATCTGCTGCACGACAAGTGGTACAAAGTGGTTCCGTGTGGAAACAGAGTGTTTGCTGTTACTGAGGTCAGTTTAAACATTTACATAAATATATTACACACTCTTTATGTTCATAAACTGCTGTTGTGTGTCATTTCTGAGTACTGTTGTGTTGTGTGTCAGACTCTTCAGATGGGGATCGGTCACTTCTCAGGACTCTTTGTGTTGTTGTGCTTTGGAGTGGGTGGAGCTTTGCTGGCTCTGGCAGGTGAACATGCGTTCTATCGACTTGTCCTACCACACATCCGCCGTCGACAGAGGCTTAAGTATTGGCTGCACACATCACAAGTGAGTTTCTTTATTTTTGTTCAACCAGAAAACAAGAAATGTATTGTTAACTTCTCTTGAACAAAATCCTGAAAATCAGTTGAATTATCCTCTGGAAATTTTCCCAACACTAAAACTCAGCCTCTTGTTCTAACAAGACCTTATGAAAAGTGACAGAAGACATTTTTGTTTGACAGAAAATCCATCGAGCTCTGAACATGTCGTATGATGACGTGAAGAAACAGCGATTGGACAAAGGAAAAAGGTTCATCAGTGTTGTTATTCATTGTTTTGGAATTTACCTGATGAATGTATGAATGTCACACAGCAAAGCCCTCAAAAGACATCAATGCAAACAGTGTAAACAATGTAAACACCAATGCAAACATCAGTGTAAACATCAGTGTAAACATAAGTCCAAACATCAGTGTAAACATCAGTGTAAACATAAGTCCAAACATCAGTGTAAACATCAATGTAAACAACAATACAAACATCAGTGTTAACATCAATGTAAACAACAATGCAAACATCAGTTTAAACATCAATGCAAACATCAGTGTAAACATCAGTGTAAACATCAGTGTAAACATCAGTGTAAACATTAGTGTAAACACCAATGCAAACATCAGTGTAAACATCAATGCAAACATCAGTGTAAACATCAATGTAAACATCAATGTAAACATCAATGTAAACATCAGTGTAAACATCAAAGCAAACTTCAATGTTAACATCAGTGTAAACATCAAAGTTAACAGCAGTGTAAATATCAGTGTAAACATCAATGTAAACAACAATGGAAACATCAGTGTAAACATCAGTAAAACATCGGTAAACATCAATGCAAACATCAGTGTAAACATCAGTGTAAACATCAGTGTAAACATTAGTGTAAACACCAATGCAAACACCAATGCAAACATCAGTGTAAACATCAATGTAAACATCAGTGTAAACATCAGTGTAAACATCAAAGCAAACTTCAATGTTAACATCAGTGTAAACATCAAAGTTAACATCAGTGTAAACATCAAAGCAAACATCAATGCAAACATCAAAGCAAACATCAATGCAAACATCAATGTAAACATCAATGCAAACATCAATGCAAACATCAATGCAAACATCAATGTAAATCCTAAAGCAAATCTTTTCTTTTTGTGTTCAGCTGTAAGTTACTAAACCCTCAACCTCCCTGTGGGCCCCCGGCTCCTGGGCCCCTGGCTTCTGGGCCCCTGGCTTCTGGGCCCCTGGCTCCTGGGCCCCCGACTTCTGGAGTCTCTGCTAAGTGGAACAATGAGACCAGAATGGACACTGCTGCTGTCCTCTCAGATGCTCGAGACTTCAAACAAGTGAATTTTAACCTGGAGACCCTCAATACCCGGCGCCTACTTGCTCGTCTTGCTGCTTCTGATATCAAAGGAGGTGGAGCTAAATGTCAGGTGGCAGAATCAGCCAATCGTACAGCAGAGACAAACTGCATGGTTTGTGAGAACGGAGGACCAGCAGCCTCTCTTACCAGCCTGGTTCGGTCCCTACCCTCCGTCTCCTCGTCTGCTCAACCCAAAGCAGCTGCTCATTCTCTTGTACCTATAGTCAGTCCCCTTGCAGCCCCGCCCTCTGCTGCAGTGGCCCCGCCCCTCACAGGTGAGCTACAGGAGCTCAAAGACCAGATTGAACAGATGAGGGAGAAGTTGAGAACAGCATTGGCAAGACGGGCTGAGATCCAGACCAGTCTGTCCAACCCTGCAGCCACAGTAACAAACAACATTCCTCCGGTAACCATGACAACAACAGTGACAACACCAACAAATACAGGAGTTCTGGCAAACCCCTCACCTGCCGTTGCCATAGCAATGCTGTCCCCTGCCAAGAAGTGTGTGATGACGATGACGGAGCCTCGTCTCAAAGTTCTGTCCAAAGTCCGACCCGTTCACAGAGGACTGTCCATTCAAAGGACGTGATGTCTCTGATCGGGTTAATAGTCACATGACAAGTAAAGAAATGATAAAAAATATATACATGTATGTGTGTATATATTTTAAAAGGTTTAACAGCAATAATAATATTAATAATACTGTTTATAATAATACTGAAAATGCTTCCAAATGTTTTTCTTGTTGAACTGAAATGTAAAAAATAATCTTAATAGATTAATGAAAATATTAAATCAACCCTGAAGTAACACAATGTAGGATTTGCTCTCAGGTTCCACCTGCAGGTGGTAAACGGTAGTGAAGCAGGATTTTTAATGACGATGTTCTAAACTTTTATACAAATATGATGACATTTTATTTTTTAATATATTATAAACTAACCCTTTGTCTTTAGAATGTTGTTCTCAGAGTGACCTTTGACCCTGTGATGATTCTCACACTGTTCTGAGTTTATGTTCAAAATAATCTTTTTTTAAACATTTAAAGGTTGAAATCCTACATTATGTTACTTTATTGTCTCAGAGACACATTTATGTGAATATTAGATCAAAACATTTGTACCATTTAACACGTCTTCTTCTGGACTATGAGACATTCACTGTTCTGTCTCAAAGTTCTTCTGAGGATGAATATTAGATTATATATAGATATGAGTATTATATTTATATGTCTTATATAAATATGAATAATGAGTGAAACTATGTTTTAAAATAATTAATGTGTTCATGATGTCATTTCTTAAAACTTTGACCTTTGACTTTTACACAGAATTGAACGTATTTACTCCAAATCCGCATTCTGTCAATTCACATTAACACAGGTTTATCAGAATTAATCTGGATTAGAGTGAAAGGGTGTGGGGATAGTATGTTTGATCACACTCAGACTTTTTAACGATGCTTGATGTTGACGTAGGATTTTACATAAATATGTAACAAATAAACTATATTTTTCTGAAGACTCTAGTTCAGTGCATTCTTATTTGTATTCTTCCAGGGAAGATTAAGGATTATGGTTGAGGATTAGGAACAGGAATATCAGAAATATTATCTCCAGTTGTTTATAGATGTCTCTTCAGTGGACAGAGACATTATTCTCTTTGTTTAACTCTCATCACTGCACACTTTCATTTATGACTCTTTTTCTTTGCAGGACCTGGATTTTCTGTTCCATGAGTCCACATCAGTCTCTGTCCAGTCTCAGTTCACCAGCAAAGGTGGACAACTGGTCTGTGAGTCCACAGTGTCTGGTATATTTGTCCTGTGTACACTCATATACCAAAGTTTACTTTTAATTTAATAAGGACTTTATAGTTTACTGAATTTTTGTTAGATTAACAGTGTCTTAACAGAGTGTGTGTGTGTGTGTGTTCACATAGATGGACATAGATTATTGTGAACCTGTGAATGTCATGTTAAATAGTTAACTTCAATATTAATGTGATGTAGATTTAATTCTCTGATAATTGGCTGCGTGAGAGGGTGTGTAAAACTGAGGTAAACTGGACTGGAGTTCAAATACCATGATCATTTATGGACATTTAGTACAGTTTGTAAATAATCTTAAATCTTCAAATAAACCCTTAACCAACATTTCACCCTTCATATCATTTAGATTTATTCTTTGGTTTAACCTGGGATGTTTTACAGTATGGTCGAGTATAAATGAACAAAACACTTGAATGACCATGCAGTCTTTTCTAAACTTTTATTGCTGACATGGGATTGAAACAGAGTTCAGTTGTGGTCTTGAGAGGTTGCTATGGCTTCAGTTGTCCACCAGATGTCACTGTCACTGAAGCGATTGTTGCCTCAGTGCTTCATAAGGCTTCACTTGCTCACCACTATACTTAAAAGCTACTTGTCATACTGATGCTGTCATTTGTGTTCTCTGTAATATTAAAAGCTCCAGCTCACGTATTATAATTAACAATAATTAATTAACCACCCGGACCTGATATATGACTAATGTGGGGGAAGAAAACCCAAAAATGAGAGAACAGCGACTTACATCTTACAGCTGCCAAAACCATTACCTGTATACTGTATACTACCACCTTATAAAGTCCATACTAAGCAAAGCTTATCAAGATCATAATTCATATACAACAACTTTCTTACTTATTACTAATAAGCAATAATGCTGAGGTTATTGAGGCAAAACGCTTTCTGGTTGTATAATCAGGCCATGCAGAATAAGGCATTAATAAATACTTAATTATGACGATTAAGAGCCAATGTTACTAATTTACATGCTTATAAGCAACTAATTAATGGTGAATATGTGTTCCTTAATCTAAAGTGTTTACTCAACTGTGGCTGTTACTCGGGTACATTGAAACACATGTACATTTGAATATATACATTCTATGTTGCTGTTATAATGATACAATTCAGTAGTAAATTGCACTTTTTAATCCACTGCAATGCCAGCTTACAAAACAAGACTTATCATTATATAGTGTGTAACAGAGGATGATGGGAGATTGATAAATAAACATTAGTTATACAAGTTTCATAATGCACATTATGTCGTTTAAAACTTCAAACTTAATATCCCTTGTGTTAGAATCCAAAGCCCAGTGGGAATGTGGCTTTTATCCTCCTCTCGCTTTTTCTCCACGGTGGATCACTGAGGTATTTCCACTTGTTCTGGGAAAAGCGTAACATCATTAGAAATGCAACCCAGACCACCCAGGCACAGGAGAATGCTGCTACAATTACTGTTATCTCACCAAATTGAGCAGGGCAGAAAGGATCTCTGAGATAAGGCAATGCCCAGTCCTGACAGGCTGGTTTGAAGTGAGGGATTAAACTGAGACCTGCACAGATGCTGATTCAACACAGGGGCTGTTTGTCTATGTAAACATCAACTTAAAGCAATGATGCTGGAAGATTTCTATCTTGGTCCTGCCTCTGCCATCAGAGGCACATTACACCAACAACTGAACCTGCAAATCAGTGTATTATGTTCTAGTTTATTACAAATGATGATTTGTTAATTTAAATACCTTTACATACAGGAACAGTTTCACTGGCCAGTTGAAGAATGCAATCTCACAAATGGAAAACAGAAGAATGGTATCAATGACCTCATCTGGTCAAGAAAGCAAACTCACTCTGAATTGCTAAACCTCCTCTAGCAAATGTTTTCCTGCACGAGCTGCTAATGTTCTCATTTAGCAAGTGTGGCATGTGTGATGGCTGAGTAGTATTTGTAAAAACAGGCTGTGTGAGCAGGTGTCTCCAGCCATCTGTAATACACATCCCGTAATGGCACATGCAGGGCTGGCACCATTGCTCATCCCTGAACGCTATTGTTCATTGTTTGTCTACTCCAGTTTTTTCCCCATGGGCCCCTGACCAGTGAGAGGAAGAGGTCACAGTAAATATTGCACTGAAGTCCTCCCTCCCTTTGATAGAGCTCCTGAAGATTGAGCAGGCGAGCCGTGGGTGAACACTTCCTTCCTGCTCAGTCCATTTGAACAGTTTTCATCACAATAACCTGTGCAGATCTCAGCTTTTGCAAAGTACATATAGCATATGGCTGTGTTTTTCATTCTAACCAGCTCTCCCACAATGCTGCTCCATTCTTGTCACAACGGTTCTGCATGAATTCCATTCCTGCTGGTATTTTCTTCTTATAAAATATGCAATATAACATACAAGGGAAGGAACCCTTGACCAATGTGTGGCTAACCACTAGCCTGTAGCACTACAGGCTATATACAAAGGTTTTTAAATAAACCTCTAATACTTTGGTTTGTTTTGCTTCCTGAAAGACATTCCATGTCCAACTCACCTGTGCAGGAGTCCTGTTCCCCGGCTCATATTTTGAGCATTTCTAATCAAGGTCTGTGTCAGGCTTAGGTTGGAAAAGCATCCACATGAGCACAATGGGAATGGGAGAGTCTTTCAATATGAGTGCTGTGACACAGTAGCAGGATAATATACTGTAACTAATGATGATGGACACACTGGAAGGATTTTACAAACGGTGATACACAGATGATTAACTGATCACTTTTATGAGCTGAAATGGGACCATACATAGTTTATTACTGATCTACAGTGGAGCAGCTTCTGTCCATACTGATGTAATAGC
Organism: Solea senegalensis; assembly: GCF_019176455.1. Classification (NCBI taxonomy): domain Eukaryota; kingdom Metazoa; phylum Chordata; class Actinopteri; order Pleuronectiformes; family Soleidae; genus Solea; species Solea senegalensis. The sequence continues at coordinate 23,429,807 of NC_058034.1, forward strand.
TATAATTTAGCTTGTATTGGCCTCAGATGTAAGATTTTTACAACAGTGCCACTTCTGTCACTTATTATAGAGATTAAAACGTTTGAACAGCAGGATCCAGGTTACTCTGGATGCACCACTGTCACAGGGACTCCAGTAGAAAAAAGCGCCATTAAAAACATTTGCTCTGTCTTCTCACCTGGATTTTCATCATCCTACAATGACATGAATTTCCAGTATAGCAAGTTACTGTGTATGGACATGGAATCAAACGTACTGCACATGCAGACAGACACAGTTTTATAGTGAGCTGCTGTGTGTCTGCTCAGTGTGGGAATGGGTTCTTAACTTGTATTTCTCAAAAACTGTGATTTTACATTTACGCCGAAATTGTGCTTCAATAAATCAACAACAGTTGGGATCCGGGCCTTGTTTGGCAGCCTCACTGACTTTCAGGTACAAATATTTACAGAGGATAAATCATCAAACATGGCTTCAGTCCTGCAGGGGGCGCCCAAGAGTGCCATTTATTAACTAGTCTCTCACTCACTGTGGATGAAAGGATGTGAGTTAATGAGAGGAAAACAATATTTTGGGAAATGATTGATGAATGATCACTGATTAACTGACACATTCATTATTGTGATGACTAAATAACAGACATGCCATGCTGCAAACCAAAATAACACCTTTATGAATTAACCTATATATAACCTATTACCTATAAGAATTGGGGCTATAAGCGCTGTATAGAAATATGATATTTTGGCACAAAAGGAAACCAATGTTTAAACCTACATTTAAATATATTTATAAAAAAAAAGCATGTATTGTTTTTTATATTTATATAAAGGCATAAAATCAGGAACAAAACCATGGAAGACTAACATCACTTCCCAGTTTGCAGTATATTAAGCCTTAATATTCATACAGTGTGTAAAGCACAACAAATGTAACAAATCAACACACAGTCAATCACTCGCCTTTCAAATCAGCAAGAAAAAAAAAGTTTTGCTTAATTTAACTGCACACGTGTGTGTATGGTGATGACTGTGCATATGTGCGTACACACATACTGTATGTATATACATGACAGTGTGCGCGGGTGGCTGAGGACTTGTTTGTTGTGAAAACAGTGAGAAAGAAGACAGAGAGGAAACTAAACATAGGCTGCTTTTTGAAGTGCAGCGTGGTGTGATGCTATTGTGAACAGATTACTCAACCAAAATAAACACAAGTTAGATTTGAAATTGTATTATTAATGGTTGGAGGCAGTGAGAGGTTTCCTGTGTTAAGTGGATGAGGCCGTGAGGGCATATAGGACAAGACGGGAAAAGAGCACAAGTGTGTAGTTCAGTGGGTTGTTGTGGTGGGTGTGGTGTGTAAGGGGAACTACAGGATTGTGTGTGTTGTAGGTGCCGAGCGGGCAGTAGTGCAAACTGAGGTCAGTTTCAGCCAAGTAGCTTTTTAGCTTTGATCCCTCAGCTGAACTGGATGGAAGACATCCTGCTTCCCAGGCACATCCTTTACATGACAAACATACTGTATATTGTAAGGAGCACATCGTGTTTCTCTCTGGTCATTGCCCACACCATTCTCTAAAGAAGGATTCAGAATTCACTGTTAGACACCAGATCTCACACACAACAATGTGCATTTGTGTGTGGTCTTGTGTACACACTGACATGTGCAGCATGGGAGCACAAAACAATTGATAGGATTGTGTACTGACAAGTGATGGGATATGGGTTCACATGACTGTGGGCTGCATGGTGTGAGGCTGCTTTTTGATGGGATATCTGGGTTATTTCAAGTACAGGTCTAGTTTTCTGTAACTTACTAACTGATGCAGTTGGGAAAGTCATGTTTTTTTTTTCCAAGATTAATGGAGGAGGAGCACTAAGATTATCAGACAAGCACTAACATAAACTCAGCAGAGGATGTACTGTACCTCCTGAGGCTGATGAAGAAGCATGGGCTATCACAGGAGCTGCTGGTCCAGAAGACTGCAGAACATACCATAGATGCCCCCTGCCCTGTGTATTTATGGGAATTTATTTATGTTGTTTAGATGATCTGCTGTGGCAACCCCTAAGGAAAGAAGCCAAAAGAAGCGCCTTTAGCTTTGATTACGGCACTCCGTCCATGCTCCCTGAACCACTCTTTTACAATTTGAGCCCAATGAATCCTGGCATTGTCATCTTGGAATATGCCCGTAGCGTCAATAATCTGGTCATTCAGTATATTCAGGTAGTCAGCTGAACGTGGACCAACTGCAGCAACCCCAGTTCACAGCACCGCCCCCACAGGCTCCTACAGCAGGCACTGGGCATGATGGGCGCATCACTTCATCAGTTAAATCCAAGTGGCGACTTTTATTTGGCTAGTCATTGTAATTAGAAATATTCATCAGTGTATAGAGACTCAATATTTCAGGGTTCCATATCTTTACTTGACAGAACACACTGTGTTCAAGCTTGAAATTAAACTTTAGAAATGGCTGAAAATGTTTGTTTTCTTCTTCTTTCCAATAGAGGCTGTGACAAAATGTTGCTCTATAGCACGATTCGCCGTCAAACACAACGCCTTTAAGTTGGTGAATGAAGTGGATAATGGTCAATAAATATTAGGAAGAAGACCAGTTTCTCATCATCGACACTGGACCACCGTTGCCATAGAGTTAAGTTTCTTTGTGTTCTTTCTTTATTTATTCTGATGTGCAGGAACGGGCCATTGAAGGGACTTTGTGAGACCTGCTGTACAAAAGTGTTGACATAGTATGAAAGAAGCAGAAGGATGAAAATAAAGTGAGCTACACATAATTATTCATTACAATCCACCTTAAAGGGACATGATAGGAAAAGCTGCATAGATGTGGCACCTTTACCGTCTGAACGACAGCCTCAGACGGTGGTCTTGTGATAAACTTGTACCAAAAACAGATGTCAGAATACAGAGTTGTTTAATGACACAAAGCTGCAGAGTAATGATGACTCATGGAAACATGTCATTTTGAAAGTCTTGAGCATAAACAATTAATAGCTTTGCATAGCTAAGCAAGCAGCTCATTTAGTGTTCAACTGACCTTGTTCGTGTGTAAAGTTTTGAAGTGCGATATTGTGTTCAGATGAATGATGAAATCAGTGTTATTTTGCTAGATATGGCTATGCCAACAGGTGAAGTACATCCCTCCATCATCTACCGCTTTATCCTCCACTGGAGAGTCGCGGGGGGAGCTGTGCCAATCTCAGCTGACATAGGGTGACGCCACAGTGTCCAATTGACCTAATCCCCATATTGCATGTTTTTGGGCTTTGGGAGGAAGATGGAGAAAACTCACGCACACACGGGGAGAACATGCAAACTCCATGCAGAAAAGCCCATGTTCTAACCGGGTCTCGGACCCGGGTCTTCTTGCTGCAAAGGTAAGAGTGCTAACCACTACACCAACCGTGTGGCGAGAAACACAAGCAGTTCAATAGAAATACTAATGACCCATGAAAAGGTGATTTATTCTGATTTTGTTGTTAACATGAACGTACACAATATGTTTCAAATTCTGCTGTGTTTCTCAAATCCATATATACAGCATCTATGAGATATAGGGGAATGTAGTATGTTATACTTATGAATGAATGTATGTACAATGCAGTAAAAAGTAATGTAATTGTTATTAGCAATCTTGTCTTTTCTATGTTTAAATCTCTTTGTGTCTACGCTCAGCCATTAGCAGGCTGCACAGTGGGTTTGTCAGTCACACTGACGCAACAAATGTGCATCAATTCATACATTACATACCTAAATACAATCCCAAAATGGATTCTTTGCACAGATAAACAGTTGTGGTCCAGAAAGCACCTGAACACGCACACCTAACTGCACGAAACAGAAATGACTGCTACTTTTACAGTGTATAACAAGCTACATGTCACTCAAAAACCTGCCTATTATTGTTAAAGGTAATAAAGTCTTGCATATGCAGAGCAGGGGTGTCTGGCACATTTATTGTGCATAATTCAGATGCATTCAATGTGGTGAGCTGCCAGAGAACAGGCCTGCTCCAGATTAGACTCTGTTACCGCGACCCTTGTAGCTAATCCTTGCACGTATGGCACAGGGAATGTTCCACTCCCAAGACACTGACTTTGATGAAAGCTGGGAGTTATCTCTGTGTGCAGCACGTGAACAAATACAGTGCTATTAACATAGAGAGTGGCATGAGCTGCTCCTCTTTTGTGAAGGGGCAGATGAAGCTGAACCAAAGCTTCTGCATAAACAGAAGTCAGTGGTGAAGGAGCAGCAGAAATGGAAAACAGACAACAGCAGTAACAATGTTCTCAAACTCCAAACCCCGATGTACCGCCAAGTCGCATTAAAATGACAAAGCCTGAAAACTTAGGTCTTTGTTGTTATTAATGTCATGCACCCTCATAAACTATGAAAAACATCCTTTTATATTTACAAAATGATTCTCCCACTTTGCCCACGAGAGTCATTAATCTCTCATCCCTTCTCATCTAACAAAAATTGCTGTTTTCAGTTGTGTACACAAAATATTAGAAGGTTCTTGTTGATTCTATGAGCTCCAGAAGGTTTTTTAGGGTCCATAATATTTTGAAATGTAATGTTCGAAAGCTTATAAAAGATAAAAAAAACAACCTTCAAATGCTTTCAGAACTTGGTCTACCAATATTTGAAGAAAGGCTTTTGATCTCTTCAGTAGGAGAGGGTGACTTGGATTGCCATGGTTCGGCTTGCAGACATGCAGATTGTGCTTAGGTTCATTCACTTTGAAATTTAATGTCTCAAAGCTTATTCATCGTCTTATTCACATTCGTAGAACTGCTATGCATCTAACACGACACAACGTGCTGTCACTCAGTTATCACTGCACAGGAAAAAAAGACAGGGATCACACACCGTACAATCGCTTGATAATTCTCATCACAAAAACAAATACAGTCTCGAAATATGTGAGAAGTAACATGCGAATGAAGCACAAAACCAGACTGAATTTAGATGCGTTTCATATCTACGGATTGACCACTGAGCTTAAACTGTAATGGTGCTGTCACTGTCACTTCTTTGTGATCTTTCTGATGAACTTCTGTCTCCAGATCAGCCTGATTTTGTTCAATCCCTCAAATTCCACCAGTTTTCTTACAAATAACCTTGGCATGATCTGAGAGAATGAGAGGGAGTGTGAGGATGAAGGAGGGGCAAAGATTGAAGAAAGTTTTGAAGGAGGATCTTGTATTGAAATCGTACGTGACAGGGAGCCAGTGAAGTTGTTGGAGGACGGGGGTGATGTGGTTCTATGGAGGGGGTTCTTCTGATGATGTGGGCTGCCGAGATTTGGACCAGCTTTTGGAGGGTTTTGTACTGGATACCAAAGAGGAGAGAGTTGCAGTAATCAAGATGGGATGTCACCAGTACACGGACGAGGCAGTGCTGTGGGGTGTTCGGAGTGATGTTATGGAGGTGGGCCGTGAAGGAAAGTGACACCCAGACTCTTTACCAGAGGGGAAGGAGGGACAGTGGAGTTACCGATGGTCAGAGTTTTATTGTTGTTTAGTTTGAAGAAGTTAGAGGAGAGCCATGACTGGACTTCCTTTAAGCAGTGGGAGAGTGGAAGTGGACCTGGTGGAGAGCTGGGTGTCATCCACATAGCAGTGGAAAGAGATCGATAATGAATAGGAGGGGGCCCAGGACAAAGCCCTGGGGAGCCCTGGGAAGGATTGGGATCTGTAGTGCTTGATATGAACAAAGTGGAAGCGGTCGGAAAGATAGGAAGTGAACCAGGTGAGACAAGTGTCAGAGAAACCGAGTGAAGTGAGTCTGTCTGGGGTGAGAGATGGTGTCAAATGCTGCAGTGAGATCTGGGAGGATGAGGATGGTGAGGAGTCCAGAGTCAGCTGCCAGCAGGAGGTTGTTGGTGATCTTAACGAGGATCTGAAACCAGATTGAAACTGTTGGTAAAGATTATTTTTGGTGAGATGAAGGTGCATGGACCTGGGCTGCAACTGTTTGTTCTAAGATTTTGGAGATGAAAGGTATCCATGGCTTCTCCTGTTCTGAGGGTCACATGAGAAGCTGCAACCAATCCCAGATGACGATAGCGTGTGTCACACCCTGGATGAGATTAAATAGTGATGATGATCATTTTTATTAATTTTATTGATTTGTCTATTTTCTTCTCTTTGTAAATATGTCTGTCTGTCATGGGAGAGGGATCCCTCCTCTGTGGCTCTTCCTGAGGTTCCATTTTTTCCCTGTTTTTCATATCACTTGCTGTGAAAACTGTAAAACCCTTTGAGGCAAATTGTGTTTCTGATGTTGGGCTGTTGAATTGAAAATTGAATGTTTGTATTGAGTGCAAGTGACTAACAAGTTTCACTTTTACTGTGAAGTAAGTAGAAACATTTTTTAAAAAAAAAAAACTTTATGGTGAAGCAAAGATGGCAATCAATACATGTGAGCTGAAAAACATGCATGCATAACAGAAATGGGGCACAAAGCAATGGCAGTGTTTTTAGTGAACCTCCAAGCCCGACTCTGGTTGGACTTCAGGTTTTGTTAACATGTTGGTGACCTCAAGTCTTTTACAAATTGCTGGTGTTTTAATAGTATACTTTGTGCTGTACCTTTTTTGACTGAATTAAGTATTTATTTTTAAATATTTCTTTGCATTAGCACTTTATTTTGTCCCAGTTTTGTAAATTGTATTTAAATACCTTTGTTTTCATGTATTTATGTATTTAAATGTATTTAAATGTGTAATAAAAATTTTTTTGGACAATCAAAAAAAAAAGGTAGTTTGCAGGTACTATGCCTGTTGCTCCATGGTTGCGCCACGGTTACTCCACAGTTGTTCCACGGTTGCCCACAGTTGCATCCACGGCTACAGCATCAGATCCAATTGTGAGACTATTTTATCCATGGTAGTGTTGTCATGCTGTCAATGCTTTTTCATTGTATGAACAGATAAGTTTCTGTTTTTTTCTCTTAAATTGCATTGAAATAATGTGATTTGGCACTATACAAGTGAAAATGGATTTGATTTGATTCATTTGGAGGACAAAAGGTGTATGGTAATTTGGAGGACCTTACAAGGGTTAAAAATTGTACAGTACTCTATATCTACTTGATACTGTTGACATGATAGAGGCTGATCATTGTTTGGCTGTCACTAACACATACTCTGCCCTAAAAGAAAACAATAACATCAACCAGTGGAGCAAGTGAGTCTGTCTCATGCGTCACTCTGAAGCGCTTCTTCATTCGAAATGTCTGGCTCTGCCACTGGTGTCAATCATGAAGTGCATGTTTATTTATGTGTAAACATGGCAACGGTCAGTTCTACAGTCTCGTCAGATGTTTTAACAGTTTAGACTTGTAGAGGGAGCATGAGAGCTGTGCTCTGTGGAACACTAATATATACTGATGTATCTCATACTTAGAGACAAACATGGACAATTTAAGATTTGAACAGAAATAATGTGTTCAGCAATAAAACATTATTTATACAACAATGGTTTTTCACAGCAGATCATTTTTGGACATGATTACATTACATGTCATTATACGAGTGAGCTCTAAAGCAAAGGCACAGGCACCTGGCCTGCACTATATGAATCACCTGGGAGGCGGGGTCCGCTGAATTTGGAGACCTTGTTAGTCACAGCCCCAGTTGCCCCACAGCAGTCTGACAGCTTGGATTTACTGTCCTGTTTGGATTTAAACTGAGCTCTTGCTCTGAGGTCTGTAGTATATAAACATGCAACCACATATTCTCCACACTTGTACTTGGCATATTGGTGCACTTAGAAAGAAAGAGAGAGAGAGAGAGAGAGAGAGAGAGAGAGATTATATTGGATGTTTATACAGACTGACTAGAGTACAGGTCTGATACGGCTTATCTGATTGAACAGAGCACTCATTAAATGAAGTGTAAATTCTCACGCAGCTTTGTGGAGCATGGAGGATGTTTGTTGTATTTTCGTCTTTGTCTTTCTTAGCTTTAAAGGAGACATATTATACCCTATTTCCCCAATTAGAATAGTTCCCTGGTGTCCTAATGAACATGTCTGTGACATGCTTTGGTCAAAATACCATAAGGATGAAGCTAAACCCGCCCCTTTCAGAACGTTTGGTTTTGTGCATGGTCCCTTTATATGCAAATGAGACACATTTGAAAATTAGGTTTCTGATTTGTCCTTTTTACAGCGCTCACTCGCTCAGCCCCTGTTCCCTCCGCTCCATTCGTCTCTCCCTCCACTAGTTCTCTGACAATATCAACATGGCAGCGTGCGCAGAAAACAGCGAGAGTGCCGTCACAGGAAGAGACGTCCTGCATGAGGATCGAGCCGAACACTGCAAACTGTAAATCAGTTAAAAACACTTAGGGACAGCACCGCTGATCACAGCTGCATAAACTGCTGCTGTATGTGACTGTATCAGACTGAGTCTGTGCTCCAGTCATGGAGGACGTACTGAACAAATATTTTTAATTAGGACGTGTCAGGATGGTCAGCTATGTGACCTTTTCTTAACAATGTGTGTGTTTGTACGTCAGTGAAATACGGTCACTGACTAAAGTGAGATAATGTATGTTATGATTTGGCACTATACAAATAAAATTGAATAAAATTGAATAAAATTGAATAAAATTGAATTGAATTAGATTGAATTGTCCTCCCGCGTTGACATAATACTGCTCTTCCTCCATCGCCTGCACTCTCGCAGGGACAAGGTGGAGCTAAGGTGGAGCTCGGAAGTAAACTTACTGGTGGGGCGGTAACATTCGCAGTGAAATGCACATGCTGCCGTCATAAGCGCAGGGAATTCAACATTGCGTGTTTTATCGCCTATACTTACACTAAGGGGGACCATGAAAACATGACTGAGTATTCTTTTTCCACACTCTGGCGACTGGTAGAGCCTCCAGAGTCCCAAATATAAGTATTGAAATGGTTAAAAAGTTGATTTTGCATAATATGACCCCTTTAAGAATGTGGGTGTTTGTGTGTGGGTGTCTCTGTCCCTGTGTGTGTGTGTCTCTCTCTCTCTCTTTCTTTCTCACACACAAATGTGTGTGTACTATCACAGTAAATTAAATATATATTCAAAATGTACAGAGAAGAGCGAGAATATTGTTCATACTTCACAGTGGATGGAAGGAAAAGCGGGTTTCCCTGGTACAGAATGGGAGCAAAACAAGGGATCATTTTCAACAATTCTATCAACATAATCTGACGATTGATATTCAATAAATTTTTGCACCTGTGTCTCCCTTGGTCATTTTTTTTTAAATGTTCTCTCATTTTGGCATGAATTTTGCATTATAGTAACATATTTTGAAATCCAATGTCTTTTTTTTCATAAATGACTTAAAAAATTGCTCAAATCTACCAACTATTTAAATGCCTGTTTAATTATTTGAAATCTAATTAAATGTGTTTTTTTGCCATGAAGGTGTCCAGAGAAAGTATCTGGCACTACATATAAAATACTAATGTAATCAAATGTTTGACATATCCAAGACTCTAATCATCACCAGCACCCCATCCCACCTATTATTTAGTATATGGAAAACAATTCATTTTTTTTGTGTTTGTTTTGTTTTATTAATAACCAGCTCCCAATGACAGGCTTAGCCTCTCTCTGTATTTAAAGTTATACTTAAAACCTTCCTTTTCGATAAAGCTTATAGTTAGAGCTGGCTCAGGGAAACCTGGACCATCTCTTAATTATGCTGCTATAGACCTAGACTGCTGGGGGAATTTTGAGGCTACTATTATTATTATCATTCATATCATATCATGTCATCACCATGATTATGATGCTATAATTAAAGTTGACAACAGTATAATTTTTATCAACAATCTTAGCAGCTTCTTATACAAATGAAATTGTAGTTCAATAAACATGTCATCACTGACTCGAACTGTCCTGTATAAACTTATAACTTGATACAATTGTTGTATATCTGCTCCTGGTCTCTTTCTTCTGTCTCTACCTCATCTCCCTCTTGTCCTTTTAGGAAGATTTAATTGTTAAGAGGGAGTTGTTCTCTCCACTGATGCCTAGTGTTTGTCCATTATGTGAACTGTTGGATATCTCTGCTCTCCATGATGTTTTCATGTACAGAGCGTGTACATTGTCCAAATTTTGACAAAAAAAGTCATAGTTTAGTATGTCGTCCAAAATTAGACAAAAATGTCATAGTTTAGTATGTCGTCCAAATTTTGACAAAAATGTCATAGTTTAGTAAGTCTTCCAAAATTAGACAAAAATGTCATAGTTTAGTATGTCGTCAAAATTAGACAAAAAGTCATAGTTTAGTATGTCGTCCAAATTTTGACAAAAAGTCATAGTTTAGTATGTCGTCCAAATTTTGACAAAAAATGTCATAGTTTAGTATGTCGTCCAAATTTTGACAAAAATGTCATAGTTTAGTAAGTCTTCCAAAATGAGACAAAAATGTCATAGTTTAGTATGTCTTCCAAAATGAGACAAAAAAGTCATAGTTTAGTATGTTGTCCAAATTTTGACAAAAGAGTCATAGTTTAGTCAGTTGCCCAAATTTCGACAAAAAATCATTGGTAAGTATGTTGTCCAAAATGTGACAAAAAAGTCATAGTTTAGTAAGTCTTCCAAAATTAGACAAAAATGTCATAGTTTAGTATGTCGTCCAAAATGAGATAGAAAAAGTCATAGGTGTTTAGCTCACTTGGTAGGGCTGCCCCACTATGTTAAGGCTACAGTATTCACTGCAAGTGGCCCAGGTTTGAATCCCACATTGGGCAGCCTTTTCCTGCATGTCTTTCCCCCTCTCTGCCTCCCCATTTCCTGTCTCTCTCTCCACTGTACAGTTGATTAAAGGCAAAAAGCCCAAAATATATATATAGTATGTCGTCCAAATTTTTACAAAAATGTCACAGTTTAGTACGTCGTCCAAATTTTGACAAAAGTCATGGATTTAGTCTATTGTGTCCAAATTTTTGACAAAAGAAGTCATAGTTTAGTCAGTGTTAAATTTTGACAAAAAAATCGTTAGCCAGTAAGTATGTTGTCCAAAATATGACAAAAAGTCAGTTTAGTAGATCTTCCAAAATGAGACAAAAATGTCATAGTTTAGTATGGAGTCAAAAATTAGACAAAAAGTCATAGTTTAGTATGTGGTCAAATTTTATTAAAAAAGTCATGGTTTTAGTAATAATAGTCACATTTTGACAAAGATGTCATAGTTTAGTAATAATAGATCCCAGAGATTTTGACAAAAAGTCATAGTTTAGTATGTTGTCCAAATTTTATTAAGCGAGTCATAGTTTAGTCAATTAAATACACGACAAAAATCATTGAAGGTAAGTATGTTGTCAAATTTTTGACAAAAAGTCATGGTTTAGTATGTTGTCCAAATTTTGACAAAGAGTCATAGTTTAGTCAGTTGTAGAATTTTGACAAAAATCCATTGGTAAGTATGTTGTCAAATTTGACAAAAAGAATCTGGATTTAGTATGTTGTCCAAATTTTGACAAAAGAGTCATAGTTTAGTCAGTCGCCCAAATTTTGACAAAAAAATCATTGGTAAGTATGTTGTCCAAAATGTGACAAAAAAGTCATAGTTTAGTAAGTCTTCCAAAATGAGACAAAAATGTCATAGTTTAGTATGTCGTCCAAAATGAGATAAAAAAAGTCATAGATGTTTAGCTCACTTGGTAGGGCTGCCCCACTATGTTAAGGCTACAGTCTTCACTGCAGGTGGCCCAGGTTTGAATCCCACATTGGGCAGCCTTTTCCTGCATGTCTTTCCCCCTCTCTGCCTCCCCATTTCCTGTCTCTCTCTCCACTGTACAGTTGATTAAAGGCAAAAAGCCCAAAATATATATATGTAGTATGTCGTCCAAATTTTTACAAAAATGTCACAGTTTAGTACGTCGTCCAAATTTTGACAAAAAAGTCATAGTTTAGTCTGTTGTCCAAATTTTGACAAAAGAGTCATAGTTTAGTCAGTGTAGCCCAGAATTTTGACAAAAAGTCATAGTTTAGTCTGTTGTCAAATTTACTAAAGAATCATGGATTTAGTCAATTAAAGCCCAAATTTTGACAAAAATCATTGGTAAGTATGTTGTCCAAATATTACAAAAAGTCATGGATTTAGTAAGTCTTTAGAAGTAAGGATTAAAATAATGTAGTTTAGTATATATAGTCCAAATTAGACAAAATGTCATAGTTTAGTATAATAAAATTGAAATTTGACAAAAGTCATAGTTTAGTATGTTGTCAAAATTTTGTCAAAATGTGACAAAAAAGTCATAGTTAAGTAAGTCTTCCAAAATGAGACAAAAATGTCATAGTTTAGTATGTCGTCCAAAATTAGACAAAAATGTCATAGTTTAGTCAGTCGCCCAAATTTTGACAAAAAAGTCATAGTTTAGTATGTTGTCCAAAATGAGACAAAAATGTCATAGTTTAGTCAGTCGCCCAAATTTTGACAAAAAATCATTGGTAAGTATGTTGTCCAAAATGTGACAAAAAAGTCATAGTTAAGTAAGTCTTCCAAAATGAGACAAAAATGTCATAGTTTAGTATGTCGTCCAAAATTAGACAAAAATGTCATAGTTTAGTATGTCTTCCAAAATGAGACAAAAAAGTCATAGTTTAGTAAGTTGCCCAAATTTTGACAAAAAAGTCATAGTTTAGTATGTTGTCCAAATTTTGACAAAAATGTCATAGTTTAGTCCAGGAGTGTCAAACTCATTTTTGTTCAGGGGCCACATACAGCACAATTTGATCTCAAGGGGGCCGGACCAGTAAAAATAGTAAAATAATAGCATAATAACCTATGAACAACAAGAACCCCTTTGTTTTTTCTCCTTTGTTTGATATATACTGAAGGATAATTTTACAAAACATGAAATTTCTTGAGAAATAAGTGCAATTTCAACAATATCATGCCTAAATTTACTATTTACACAGCACACTGGATCTATAAAGGCACAAACATTTAGTCACGGGTATCTGGAGCATTTGACATTACGTTTAGATTAGTGTGACATTTTAACAAATTCATCCTGTGGGCCGATTGGACCCTCTGGCGGGTCGGTTCTGGCCCCCGGGCCGTATGTTTACCACCCCTGGTTTAGTCAGTCATCAGTCATCATCTACCGCTTTATCGTCCACCAGAGGGTCACGGGGGGTTAGGCGGGGCACACCCTGGACAGGGAGGAAGCCGGAGAACACGGAGAAAACCCACGCACACACGGGGAGAACATGCAAACTCCATGCTAACCACTACACCACTGTGTGGCCCCATTTTCTGGACATATTCTATATAAATCTTAGCTTTATGCACCAGTCATAAAGCTGTGACAGTAAATACAGTACATTTAGCAGATAGTTACAGTATATAAACATTTATTAAAAAGACCGTACAAAATACTCATTTTTTGTTGTTGTTTTTTGGTTCCTTCTCCCCAGTACTTTTCTAACTCAAAGTTATTTTCCATTCACTATATGCATTTATGTCCACATTTCTTTTTTTCTTCTCATGTGCAATAATAAAATAAAATGTGTAGGATATCTGTAAAGGTATTTCAGGTATTATTGTCAGTTCAAAAGAATGGACTGTGCTGTCATGCTATGCTGTGCTGTGTGTCGCTCCACACATCCAGATCAGATTTGTAGCCTCACCTCTGTGACGTCACACGGCTTGCTGAGCGTGCCAGTGCTCTGAACTAACAGAAAATGCCCGCATACCCTGGCACGTTATTGTCGCATGCCTGATAATGTGGCTACAGGAGAAACACAGCAGAGATGAAGGCACTGATAATGCAGCAGCCAGCCTCTGGTGTAGCTGCTCTACTGAGTGTGCAGAGGAATATGATAAGACTGTTGTTACATGTGTGGTTCAGAGTGCTGGTGAAGCACACAGCGCTGAGAAACCATCTTGATAATTATCCTTTTTCTTCTCTTGTCTAAATATTAACCTGGAAGGTTTTTCATACTTGTTTACTAAAGGCTTCCATCGATACTAGAGTCATGAAAACTGACAACTCTCAACAAATGTCTCTCCCTTTTCTGGGGGAAACTACAGCAAACTTTAGTTATGCTGTTGTAAAAAGTTACCAGGTTCACTGAGTACTGTAACAGGACATTGATTCCAGGACCTGGTAGAAGCTCGAGTCTACTCTCTTCTTCATCACTTTAACACGGGGATTAGGTCAATTGGTCGCTCTAAATTGACCATGAGTGTGAGAGAGAATGGTTTTTTGTCTCTATGTGTGACCCCGTCTATGTCAGCTGAGCTTGGCACAGCACCCTCCGGAGGATAAAGCAATAGATATACATAACAAAGAAATCATTAAACCAACCTGAATCCTTTTGGTTTGTGGACAAAACAATTGAGAAAATCTTCATTTCCAGGTTTGACAAATACTGAAATACATTTTCTGACATCTTACATCAGTGTTACAACAGCAAAACCCAGGAAAGTCGTCAATGTTGGTTTGCAAAATATCCCCCATCTCACATCTAAGAATATAAACTTCTATATAAATATCACCTGCACAAACTCATGCTGTTTACTGTCAACATAGTTCAGCAGAGAAGTTTGGAGAGGTGTCAGTTTATCTCCAGTGCCACACCTTGCATGCCAGCACAACAGTAGCACTATAAATAAACCCATCTTTGTTGTCCAAAGGACACCACTTCACGTCATCAGCCAAAGTTTCCATAGACGTACAATAGTGTCAAATCTAGTGTTTCTGACATCACAGGCTGCATTCCTATTCAAACTCAGACTAACTGCAGTAATGCTGCAATTCACCTAGCACGCACACACACACACACACACACAAATAATAGGTGTGAGTGGGGAAGGAGGGGGGGCTTAATGTTTAAACCATAATTATGGACTCAGTGTTATTTTTAGAGCTGCAATCACAGCGTGAACGTGTGGAGCAGAAAACAATAACAGAAACTTTTGTAAACCACAGACAAACATGTACCTTCTAACCCTCTGTCCAAACCCACATGAGTAATGTCACAACAGCTTCATTAGCCTGGCGTTACAGCCGGAGCCCTCAAACCAAAGCTAAAGCTAAAGAAGAATCCCCCAGTGTCTGGTGCTGTCTGTATCTGTCAAAACGACATTTCAGAAAAAACCTTTTCCAAGTTTTCCAATAGCACCTACACACTCACACTCACAGCCCTAACCCATATGTCATACTCTGACTCACAGCTATTATCTGACAGTATTAAGCGTTGTGAAACAATTACCCTCTGAGTCACAAACCGTCTCATATTTCGTGCTAATCTTAATTTCAGACAAACAAGGGCAACTGTCTCGCTCACTGTAAGTAAATCATCTGAGAACACAAACTCCCCACAGGCCTTGGATACTAGATTGAAGCTCAACCCACGATAATGATAATTGACTCATGATGTCAAATGCTATAAAACACACAGACATCTGATATTATTAGTAAATACTTTTTAGAGTGGGCATGTAGATCAGTGGAATTTAGAATCGAGCCCACAACCTTGATGTTGACAGATGACCCTCTCATGCCACAAGGTTCTTTTTGGAAAGTTTGTTTTTCCCAAAATCACACGTCACAGCAAGGTAAGCGGTGAACGGTCTATATTTGTCCCTTATGTTACGTCAAGTATTTAAAAAGCACTCTTTCATTTCATTTCACATCAGAAGCACGTGCAAACTTTATACAGAAAGATTAGCCACTGGCCCACCACAGCAAATCAATCAAACTTTATTTATACAGCACTTTTCATACAAGACAATACAAGTTCTTCACAGGATACAAACATAATAAAGGAAAGCTTTTGTTTAATTAGCAAATTTACATTTAGTTCTCTTGAAATTTTGTTTCTTATTTGAATCAAACCATTTCCTTTTGAAAGACAACTTTGTTTTGTAGCTGATTATTGGAAAAGTACTATATACATTGATTTTGTTCTTATACACAACAGAAGTCTCAAGTCTCATACACAAGTTACAATGATGTTTTTTTATTTTTCATTTCAAATTCCACCGCACTCCATTAAATCCTCGATTCCGGTTTTCCTATAATACACTCCTTTGCACTTGAAGTCACTGCTCATGTGCAGATCTCCTCCCCCTCCTCTCGTGTTGGTTCTGTTGATATTATATAATATACAGTCTTCAATATAGTATTCTGTCCCTCCCTTTTTGACACCTTCCATGTCCTCATCAGAGTATTTGCACTGAGATCTGCTTGTGTTTGTCTCTCTGACTCATGGCATGTTATCCTTTTCACACTATAATCCATCAGGATGAGGTATTTTCTTGTAATCTCTAGGGCATGATTATTCTGAAAGTTTAGAGATGGTTTACTGGCCATTGTGTCTCAGCACTGGTACTGGCAGGTATCTCGCTTTTCTTTTTCTTTCAGCCATCTGTCCAAAGTAAACATGACCTCTCACACTGTCAACTGAGACTGTGGTTCCTTTCAACCTACAAAAGTATTGTAATTATTGATATATTTATCTGATCTCATACTTTACTAATATCTAATAAAGATATAAGTAATTATTATAATAGTGTCATGTTTCTTACTCTGTAAAATGCTTTGAGATATTGTATGTTTTGGTTTGATGCTATCCTATTAAAAGATATTTGATTTAAAAACCAGTGACGGATTGATGTATTATTGCCTTTTTAATAAAAAAAAAAAGACTATTTAAAAAAGACTATTTAAAAAAGACTATGAAACACTATTGCCATTGTTTCATTTGCAATCTTACTCCAAATGAAATTTACAGGATTATTTTGAAAGCGTGTCCTCTGACTTGGATTACAGTCCACAAGGCTGAGTTGAAACAGTGACACAACATTGTGTGTTGCTCAAATCATGTGCTGTGTCCTAGAAAGTCAATTCAGGTTGTCTTGAATTTTCTTGTGCATGAAGAATTATTTTACACCACTAAGTAATTTAAAGTAATAGTCTGATCCGTGTGACTTTAGGAGATCAGACCTCTGCTCCTGAAATATAAAGATGTGGTTATGATTTGCAGCAGCACACAAGGCCTCTCCACCAGCACTCCATTCCCTCACTCACACATGGACCACCTTGGTGATCTGTTTATAGAAGCCACCCCAGCCTCTGCCTCTGAGCACATTCAAGCTATTTATGCATTCTTTGTTTCAAGAAAATCCAGTGACTAGTCCAATCAACCCTATGCTTTCAATATGGACGTGCAGCAAAACCCTGACCAGACATTCAAGGCTTATTTCTTTCTTTGGATTACACAGAACACAAATGTCCTAAATCCTTGGAAACTTCATAGAATTACTCCATGCTCTCAGAGAAATATCATGTAAACTTGTAAAAAAAACAACAAAAAAACCCGAGTAGATATTCAGTGTGTGTTTCGTGAGACCAAAGTCTTTCTGCAGGTTCATTTGTAGAGAGCAGCTCCTGCTGTTATCATGCACTGCAAAGCACTTTGTTTTGTTGCTGCTGTGAAAAGTGTTTTCAAGCAAACCCAAACACAGTCTATAGTAACAGTGATATTATCTACCTGAGCACTCGGGGCCCACCTGTGCGGCTCTGACACAGCACGGGAGATGTTTTACCTTGTCTGCACGAATGGCCCTGGAGCGGAGGTGGGGGAAGGTGGAAGGAAAGACACGGAGACAGGGCAGAGGTGGGGGTTTGGGCAGGGCAGGATAAAGGCTTTTTCAGCTAACACGCATGATACTGTTTGGGCAGGTTGAGCTTGCAGACTCACTGACTTTTCATCAGGTAGTTGTTTTTTTTTTTGTTTAAAGGCCACACTATAATTAATCAGATGTCTGAGTTGGAGAGGCACGCAAGGGCTGGGTTCAAGACCTTTTGTTTGGATAGATGCCTGATCAGGTTTGTAGCTGTATAAATAGTCACTGCCTATGTTTTAATAATGCCTTGCAGAAAAGGTTTTTGAACCTGAATGTCATTTTTCAAAACTCCACATACAAATCTCCCAGTGGTTACCACTTGTAACACGTGTTTAAAATGTTCAAAACCTTGTATTTTGCATTCATATTATGTTTGAAAAAACGTTATGATGTGATTGAGAGCAGAGAAACCCAAGGTCACACAATGAACACGCATCAGTGGAGAGGAAAAAACTCCATTTTAAAAGAAGAAGAAATCTCTGACAGAACCAGACTCAGATGTGAAGATGTGCATCTGCCTCGACCGGTTGGGGTGAAAGGAAAAATGAGAGACAGAGGAGAGGTGGGGGAGAGGAAGTGAAAAATTAAAAACAATTTAATTTATACACGCAGCAGCAGAGATTGTTGTGAGAGAATATAAAAATGATACCAAACTTGAATTATATAATATATTATAATAATCATGACAATAATAGTACTGCTAGTGATAATAATAATAGCTTCAAACTGGATCTGGATACTGCAGCCTGCACGTTGAGGATACACACAGAGAGAGAGAGAGACAGAGAGCTTTATCAAAAGGAAGGTTTTAAGTCTAACTTCTAATACAGAGAGAGTGTTCGCCTCCCGAACCAACAATGGGAGCTGGTTCCACAGAAGAGGAGCCTGATAATTGACTCAGACTACAACTCTGGGAACTATAGAAATAAGTTATTAGATAATTATTGAACTCTAATGTGGCAGAAACACACAATTCATTTTAACTCTCTTTGATTTAATTCCAGTTTTACTCTCTCTGAACTGCACTGGTGTCATCTCAGCACTTAACCTGTAACTAACAGTTTATCCCAATAGCAATGACAGATTATTTGGGCGGCTGCAATAGCATCATCTCTCATCTCTTCCTCATGCACTTATCAAAGTCCGGGTTGCGGGAGCATCAGTCTAAGCAGAACAGTCCAGACACTCCTTTCCCAGTCCACTTCCACTAATTCCTGCATTCATAAAGCTAAGGAACTGTGAGTAAGCCCACGTGTGCACTTGGCAACTCAATGCTGAATTAGCTAACATTGAATTTCCACTGTGCCACGTTCCCATGGCCGGTTTTCAAAATCAACACGCATGTTGATGTTTTTAACTCAAACATCCACCTGGACGTCCCAACAGCCAAACCTGTTTTTCTGGCAATCAACAATTTGTGTCAATGGCTGGATTTAATTCATAATACAGACAGAAGTGGATTGGTCTAAAAACATACAACAACGGCTCGCGGGTACTTTTGCATGTACAGTTCAGGTTTTCATCAGTAAATCTATTAAAGAGAGATTTATTTTGTACAGAGAATTTACCCAAACATCCTCTACATATGCAAAGTTATCCACATTTTAAACAAAACATAATGAACAGTATACTTTCTGTACTGCACAAAGCAGCACTGGTGCAGGTCCTGAGCATGTCTGACCTCATTCAATATTGACACAGCTTTGCTTGGTTTAAACAATCTCAGAGGGATAAGCTTCAGTGCTCCTCTTTACTGGAAAATAGAAAAATAAGAATAACATTTTCTATAGTGATATGTGTGTAGTGTACATGTAAAGTTTAGAATAGATTAGAGACTGGAATTGATTTGACTTTATTGATCCAACACTGGGGAAACTCATTTGTTACAGCAGCAGGGTTGGGAGCAGACCGTACTGCACTAGGATATTATATGTATATGTATATCTATCTATCTATCTATCTATCTATCTATCTATCTATCTATCTATATATATATATATATATATATGCAAAGAAGTGTTTCTAAATATCAAAAATATGAAATTGATATTTTACACTGAGACTATAATTAAGACATAGATGTATAACTCTTAAGTCATTGTTGGGTAACCAGCTTGATTCTTCACAGTAAAATCCTTGATTATTAGTAGTGTATGGGCTAAATACTTAAATGTCCTTAAATTGTTTCTATGGTATTTGATAAAATCCTCTTCACTTCCTGATAGTCATCCATTGTCATCACAATACTGTAATAAGCAAAGCTTATTCGGATCCAAACGATTAAGGATGAAACCAAGCGTGGCTCTGCATGAATGTTTTCTTACAGGTGATTCAGGTATGATGGAGTAATTATGAGTCCTCTTTCTTCCACTCTGCTGGTCAGGCTGTGTGTGTGTGTGTGTGTGTGTGTGTGTGTGTGTGTGTGTGTGTGTGTATGTGTGTGTGTGTAGGGCAAAGTGTTAACAAGAGAGCAGACAGGAGGGCGTTGGATGTATCGATTGCATTTGCTGCAGTGTCGCTTGCTCTTTTACAGACTCCTGTTGTCATTATCATACATCGTAATACTGTCATACGTAAGCCACCGTCCAAGATTTTATATTATCTCATATTTATTATGATGATGGGAGCAGTGGTTTGTCATGCAGCCTGGCAGCTGCTGTTTGCTGCAGTGGATCAATGCCTGAGCGGAGGCAGGATACATTACATCCCCATGACCAACTGGAGGAGATTAGAATTGTTTTCCCCAATCAAACTTCCGATCCTTAATGATATTCCTTTATGAATTATTCCCAAATCAATATCTAATAGCGCTTACAACAAACAGTAACATCTGCTCAGTAGACTAGGTTTCTAATTGTCCATGCAGTCAGCCGTGTAAAGTCTACAAAAAGAAATCTTGCAAATACTAACAACCTTGTGAAGAATAGTTTGTCCAGATTTTCTTGACTTTGGCATTAGGCACCATCGTTGATATGACAGATAGGTGCATGGATGAACATTTGGTGCTTCTTCTCACAGATATATGATTCTAAACGACATGGTAGCTGTATCACAAATACAACTGGGGATTCACATGCAGAATGTTCGCGATCTAATATTCAAGATCTAAACAAAATCATCACCAGTGTACATGCAATTCATTGGAATAACTGTTTACTCCTTGGCACATGTTTTTAACACTGGATGTCTCAAACTATAGGTCAAACATCTGGTTTATCTTTTAAGACTTGAGCTGCACAATACATTATGGTACAAATGACATATTTCCTAAGCTGAGTGAAACACTCTGGGATGGTTGAATTCAAACTTAAATTGGGCTACACACATACACAGATATGTTTTCACTTTCTGGCCAGTATGAAGCTACTTTTGAAGAAGAATTTTGTTTTTTGGACACACAGCAAATGGCTGCAAGAACAAAACAAACTTTGTCTGTGGTGGAACGTTGCCTCAGTTTATGAGCCATATGAGTTATTTTGGATACACACCGGTTCATTGTAGTTCATTTTACCTCTGCAATGAGACTCATCCTTTTTAAACCAGTAGTGAATGCACACAAGCTGGGTACAGGAGCAGTGCCCGGGGAGCAATGGGGTATTGGTTGCCTTGCTCAGGGGCACCCCAGTCCAAGAAACAACACGTTTCTTGCACATTATTGGCTTTAAAGTAGAAAATTCTGTGAGGAATGTACTATAATGGGCTGAATGATCAAAGAAAAGTCATATATTCAAATACGTTATAGGCCCTGCTAAGTTCTTTGATAGTAGGTAATTGAGGTAACACCCAGCATACTGTTGAAAAATGGAATCTAAATATAACCCACAGACTATGCCTATCAATCAGTGAGGCATTTGCTGAGATTTGTCGGTGGAAAGATTCCCAGGTAACAGCTCAAATGTGCTGCTATGTTTGCTGTTAAATCCCCTGAGCTAAATGTTCCACCTCCTAATCAAAGAAATAAGACGGCACTTAAGGTAGAGACGGTGCAAAAATAGAGCTGCAGAGCCCTGCGGCAGGTTGGGAGGCAGGCGAAACATCTCGTGCAAACCACTATGCGTGAGTAGAGTGTTTGGATCCTATTTCAAGTTTAGACAGAGAGGGGCTGAGCGGCTGTCGGGTAAACAGCGCAGCACAGGTACTGATTTGGCCCTGTATTTATGCTTATACAAAACAGCCTGCAGCTCCGCTGAATGAAGGTACGTCCTATCAGCTGCAGTGATAAAGAGAGGTGTCTCTGGCTGAGATCAAGCATTGCTCCACTTTCTTCTTTAACCCCCCACCCAAACTGCCTCAATGCCTCCCTGCTTAGCATGTGAGGGAACCCTAGCGTGTGAAGAGCAGAAATGGACGATAACAACAGATAGGCAGAAGGTGGCTCGTGTTACCTGCATGGCAGAAGTTAATTCACAGACTTGTACGAACAGTTAGATTTCACAGGCAGAATTAGGGGTGCATTAAGTGTCTGTGTCAACCTTTGTTGGGGTTGTGTTCCACCTCATGCAGACTGCAGACCATCCTCCGATCTCAAGGAATCGTAAATCTATTAATGGCCTCTCGAGGTGTCAGATAATGGTGCGGGCTTATGGCTGTGCAACGTCAGGAATTCAAATAGGCATAGACATCTACTCAGGCTCACTTAGATAAACTGTACAAGCACAGTTAGAAAACATGCAGCTTTGAAGAATTAGGAGTGAGTGTCTATGTAACTTTGTAAGAAGATTTATTGTTTTGCATTAAAGTCATAAGGACTTTTGGAAGGTGATGCTGGCTCAGTAGTAGAGCGAGTCATCTTTCAATTGGAAGGTTGTGGAAGGTTAGATTACCAGTTCTGCTAGTCCACATGCCGAAACTTAACTCCATGTTGCGCTGGCAGCATTTGAATGGTTATGAAAGATGTGCGGTAGAAGAAATGCTGCACATAGAATGGGTGAAGGGCAAAAACTGTAGTGAAAAGCAGCTTTGAGTGATCTGGAGTCAGCACTGACTTTGCCAAGTGCAACTTTAACCTCCTAACGTAAGGCTCATCTAATAATACTTACAACAACCCCGAAGTTGTATGTGTACAACACACATTCTCACACCGATGCCTATAGAGAACATCTTTGAGCTCTATGAAAGTATTATGTAAGTACTATGTACTTCATTTAAATATATATGTTTTTAAAGGGCACATATTATACCCTATTTCCCCCATTAAAATAGTTCCCTGGTGACCTAATGAACATGTCAGTGACATGCTTTGGTCAAAATACCATAAGGATGAAGCATCAAAGTAGTTCAATAACCCTGCTAAACCCGCCCCTTTCAGAATGCTCGGTTTTCGTGCATGGTCCCTTTATATGCAAATGAGACACAGGCTAACACACACCCACTTTATCTAGGGGGTTTCTGATTTGTCCTCTTTACAGCGCTTTACAGCTCTATTTGTCTCCCCCTCCCTCCACTAGTTCTCTGACAATATCAACATGGCAGCGTGCGCGGAAAACAGCGAGAGTGCCGTCACAGGAAGAGACGTCCTACATAAGGATCGAGCCGAACAGTGCCGAACTGTAAATCAGTTAAAAACACTTATGAACAGCACCGCTGATCACCACCGCTGATCGCCAGCGGCGCGCAGCGAGCTGAATAAACTGCTCGCAAAGTAAACTTACTGGTGGGCGGTAACATTCGCGGTGAAATGCGCATGCTGCCGTCATAAGCACAGGGAATTCAACATCGAGTGTTTTATCGCCTATACTTACACTAAGGGGGACCACGAAAACATGACTGAGTATTCTTTTTCCACACTTAAGCGACTGGTAGTCCATAGTCCCAAAAATAAGTATTGAAATGGTTAAAAGGTTGATTTGCATAATATGTCCCCTTTAAGACAGCAGTTACGACCGTTATTTAGCAGTAGTAATAAAAAAAGAAAATAAGATACTGGGGGACCCCATATTACATCACTGCAGTCTCAACAGGTCCCAGCAGTGGCTGCTTTTCACCTGTACTTCACCTCTTTCCTTAATTACTTTAATTATACCTTCCTTGGCCCCATTTACGCGTATGTATCTTTTTCTCTGTCGGTCTGGCAACACCTCAGGTAAGAATGCAAGAGAACCCAAAATAGCAACTAGCACCTGCCAAACGACTGCAGGATATGCTGCTTCATTTCATCACATGTCATTTAATCACAGGCACAGAAGCAGCAAAGATTTACACTCAAATACAGTTGAAAGTGAGGCCTTAGGTTACTCACTACATTGTTTTTGTCTGTATCAGGTATCTAACCATACATTTTTGACACTGAGTTGAACGAGTACATTCCATATAGAACTTTTTGTTCCAACACAAAGCAGGGAGCATTGTGTTGGACTTGTGCAAAATACTACACATGCACACCTGAACAGACACACGGCTGCAGGAAGAACATATACAAACCCTTATACCGGTGCCTACTGTGCTGAGTGAAGGAATGAGAGGAATTGGTGTGAAAAAGTCTGATTTTAGGGTAGAAATCCTGCAGTACCTGGTAGTGTGCCCTGATGAAGCATGTCTACTATCAGCAGCCTCTGTCAGAGTCTAGATCTGCTACAGGGAATCTTGGGAATCTCAGCTACGCAGCATTTCTTGTTGATATTTCTCCCTGTCACACACAGCCTGTACTTTGTTTATACAAAGACATGAGGGCTGGACACCCTTCACTCACAAGGGAGACGGAAAACAAAGAAGAAAGACAACACAGATGAGATACAGGTAAGAAGTCAGCCAGTGACATGCAGACAGGGGTTAGCGTGTGAGCACAGACCGCCACAAAGGTGGGGCTATTTTTGGAGCTGTGAGGGATTCACCCCATGCATTTACATTACTGGAATTCCATTCATGTCAGCACATAAGAGATTTCTCCTGCTGCTCAAAGTACACACTCCTCAATAGACGAGCCAAAACAACTAACTGCCAACGTTAGACACAAGAGATTCTTCGAGCATGTTTCTTTAGTCTAACTGTAAAACTGAATTGACTCTTCTGACCTCAATGAACTTGTCATTGAAGTCATTGCATGGCATTACATTTAAGTATATCTAACACGAGAACCAGAGGGTAGAATATGATCTTAAATGGTGTGAGTTTCTAAAAACAAGCCTTAACCTAAAGGGAAATCTAATCTCTACTTCTGATTTCAAATTGCCATGTGGAAGCTAAAAATGAAAAACAGGTGTGCTGCCTTTCACAGAAAATAACTGCAGCACAGGTGTATGCAGACGTCCTGGCAGGATAACATGAAATCAAATACAGCTTCATCACATTTGGTGTGTGTGAGACATTTTTGCAAAGAAAAAAAACCACGAGAAATTCTCGTCTTGTCTTGTCAGAATAATAACGACAGCACATAAGTTGCTTCGTTCCTCAGCTCCACTGAGTTTCAACAAACACATTTTGGTTTTGTACAGCATCGTCCCAGTGACAGACAACAGCAGTTTCCACCTTTGGTTTCCTGAATGATACCAACATGGTTCTAGACCAGTAGAGACATGGCCCTTGATTTGATGGAAGATTGGACAACTCGTATGTTCTTTTATCCGTTGTTCCACATTTGGTTCCTTTATGTTAAAACAAAGGTGTTTGTTAAGTTTACGTTTTTTTATATTACAGGTAAAACCTAAGCTTTGTAAATGTTTAAATCCAACATTAAGGGATCCACCATTCAATCATTCGACTCACTCTGTCCGCACTATCGGTACATGGTGACCTGTTTCACATATAATTAGTGGAGGAAAACTTTGTCAAGGCTGCTCAAATGACCAGACTGTCAATACACTCCAGTGATTACCATCCAAATCTGACCATCTTTCCCATGGGCAATAATAATAATGTGATCAGAACATTTAATTAACATGACTGTGAGGTAACAGCCCTGTGCGTTGTTTACATGCATGCACCGTGAGAGTGTGCAGACCTACAGTGAGCTGTAGCATCCAGGTCCCAGGGAGGTGATCACAGCTGTGAGAAGGAGGAGAAGCAGAGTGAGGAGTGCCAGAAAAGACAGTTTAATGATTATTATTGGCCTGGAGCCCAGCTCATAACTCATGGGAATTCTCTAGTCTTTCTCTGTGTCTTCATCAGGCTGAGATGTGTTGACAGGAGAGGAGTTACTAGGACAAACACATATTTGGTTTTATGGGTGCCAGACAAATCAGTTTATTTATTACATGTACAGGAAGGTAAAATGTTTTCTGCCAGCGGAGTGCTCTCCAGTGTGAAGCCTTGTTTTCACTTCTTGTGATTTCATTTGTCTATTAACTTTTTTTTTATCTAAATTTGCTAACATGAAAAACACATGTAAATGTCCACTTTAGTTTAACTTGTTTTAACTAGTTATCTTTTCAGGTCATTTGTTCTTTTCAGCAATTCTTTTGAATGTGAGGTGGAAACACATGTTGTGAATTATAGAATTAAACATTTGGACATTATTACACCCAAAGATTCTCTTACAGTAAGTAATCTTAAGTATCTATCTATCTATCTATCTATCTATCTATCTATCTATCTATCTATCTATCTATCTATCTATCTATCTATCGATCTGACTTCAGGGGTGAATTGTTTTCATATACCAGCTCCTCCTCCTCCTCCTCCTCCCTCCTCCAATTGTAAACACAGAAACACTATTCCACGCAATCGCTTGAATGGATATGGGCTGTAACCCCGCCTGGGGGCCGTCCCTTACCGTGGCATTATATCACAGCCTGTCTCAGGAGACCGATCCACACTCAGCTGCTCCACTCACACACACTCAGGTTGCCTTTAGCGCGCCACGTGAGTCTCAACAGCACCAACTCCACAGACCTGTTCTGCTGTCAGGACTGCTAATCCTGCTCCGTGTCTCACTTCAGACGAGACAGTGAAAGGAGATTATCTTCCCTTTTTTCTGGGAAACATGAAACTTGAAGTTTTCTCTGCGCACCACTTTGCACAGAAACCGCTGGAGTTGTGCATGGACGCAGAGGGAGGAGTCCCGTCTCCTCTGTCCGGGGACGAGCTGGGGTCTGACGGGGACTGCGTGGCCAACAGCCCGGCACCTGTCACCCAGGACGCCGACGGCAGTAAGGGGAAGCCATACACCCGCAGACCAAAACCCCCTTACTCCTACATTGCCCTCATCGCCATGGCCATCCGGGAGTCCAGCAGCGGCCGCCTCACTCTGGCAGAGATCAACGACTACCTGATGAAGAAGTTCCCTTTTTTCCGCGGCAGCTACACCGGCTGGAGGAACTCCGTACGCCATAACCTGTCACTCAACGATTGCTTCATCAAAGTGCTGCGGGACCCATCCCGGCCCTGGGGCAAGGACAACTACTGGATGCTGAACCCGCACAGCGAGTACACCTTCGCTGATGGGGTGTTCCGCCGCAGAAGGAAGCGCATCACCAAGAGGCCCCTGAAAGAACAGGAGAGCCCGGACATCCTCCCCGAGGACACCCGCCTCCCGGCCCCGGAGGAGAGGGTGGGGGCCAAGTTCTCCAGCTCCTTCGCCATCGACAGCATCCTGAGCACACCCTTCAAACAGAGGGAGGACAGTCACTTTGATGCAGGTCCCCGCGCCCGCGCACACGCCCACGCCCCTCCGTTTCACTGGCCACCAGGGGCCCATGTACTGTCATATCCTCTCAACTATCCAGCACAACACATGTACGTGTCAGAAGCAACGTTCAGCAGCTCGGAGCCCTGCAGCAGAGACGCACTTACACACTTCCAGCACCAGCACCAGCACAGACCCCCGAGCATGAGCGCACCCGAGGCCGCTTTCAAGATGCCCAACAAGGCACCGGGTTTCCATATAGACTCCCTGTTGTCCTGAAGTTAAACTTCATCCGTGATGCGCACTTTCCTCATGCTTTCAGAGCTGTAACTGTTAAACTGTCCTCGTGGCTGTTGTATACGTCATTCTGTAGTGGATAAAAACAACATGGCATGTCGTCAATATTGATCTAACTGTGAGAACTAGTAAAAAAGTGTGCTGTCATCGCAGGACATCATGTCATTATGTATGGAGGAGGGCACAGTGTCAATGATTCACTGCGCATTTATAATATTTGACAGCAACCAAGTGCCACGTTGAAGTATAATACTGCTCATTTCTATTTATATGTTCATGTTTTGTGTGACCTACTGTAAAAAAAATAATGTAAATATTAAAAAAAAACAAATTGACTGAGCTTCAGTGAAAACCAGGTGCTGCACTATACAAACGCATGGAAAATGTCCTGTTTGTCTGAGATTGTTGCATGCATTCATGCCCCGGTACTTTTTATGAATAAAGAAAACAGGAATCTGACATTCAATGAGTATTTCACTGCAGACGCAACAGGGTCAGAGAGTTCGTTATATTAGGAGCACGTGCACGGGTGTCAACACCTGTACACCAGCAGGCAGAGGGGGGAAGTGACATGGGATGAAATGGTCTCACAAACTTGTGTCCTTTATTCTAATCATCATAGTAAACATAACAACAATCAACCGCCTCGAGAATAAATATCAGCGCTTCAGGCCCACATTTATGAGTTTATACTAAAAAATACAGACATTTGTGAAAATATAATTGACATTGATTTCCGTGAAGGTGCTCAGTCACAGTCACCTTCACTCCTCAGATGTGCGTGAGTTCAAGTGAAACACGTTTAGGCCTCTTCAGTCCTGAAGGCCTAAATCATTTACGTTGTCATTTTGCCTCTACACGTGACAAAGGGTGAGGCTCCCCATACAACACCTGTGTCCGATTTACTCACTTAATTTTTATTTTGACTAAAATATTTAGTGTAATATAACTTACTAATAATGACATATTTGGTGACGTCAAACGGAGTCATTCGTCGCAACTGTTAGTTCGTTTATATCTTTATATCTCTCCATATATGAAGGTTATTTACTGCTGCTGAAACACAGACTGTGTCTCAGACCACGTTCTTACAAAACAAATCTAATTTTCAAAACAATATCTACATTGACCTTAATAATATATTACAGCTTACTTTAAGCTTTAATTACCAGTAACATGCTGCTTCGCATGACATCCCAACTGTTTGTATAAAGAAAGTTAAGCGGCTCTGGCCTAACATCCATCTTGTCCTAAAAAAAACAACTGAGGGTTATTCACAACAACAACAAATCAAGGAAGATGAATGAAAATTATAAATGAATTTTGAATTTCAAAGAGAAAGAGTGTAATTTAGAAGAAGTCAGCCACAATATTAAAAGTCAACTAAACTCAAAGTTCATTTATAGAGCCCATTTAAAAACAGTGCTGTACAGAATGACTTCAAATACCAAAATAAAATCAATAAAAATAGAAACTTGAAACATTTTAAAACGATAGAGATAATAGTAAAACACATAAGACGCAACAAAACAAGTGCATACGTGCCTCTAATGTGCCAGGACAGGGCGTTCCAGCGCTGAGGAGCTGCCACCGCAAAGACTCTGACACCTCTGGTCTTCAGCTTCGTTTCAGGGACATCGAACAGCAGCTGATTAGTCGACCTAAGCGCTCTGACCGGGCTGTGTAGGTGCAGCCCATTTGAGGATTTACAAACAATGAAGAGAAAACGTACACTGACAGGCCAACAGAATGACCCAGGTCATGACCATGTGACTGTGCATGTGCATGTGCAGCAGCAGCAGAGCGCGCAGGGAGGCAGCTGAAGTGTGGCAGCTGCAGGTGACAGGTGAGACTCGCTCCTTTTTTTCAGGGACAGTGCTGCGACCTGCAGGTGAAACGCCAGAACAGCACACCTGTGTGCGGGGATGTCACGTTACTCCTGCCCTTACACTGTCCCGGTGTTGTCAGCGTCATTATTGTCATCCTTGGCGTTTGTAAACGGACCCTGCATGTGCTGCGTCTCCTTTGACCCACGCACTCCACATTGGCCTTTGAACTCAAGTCTGTTGCGGGGTACACTGCCCAACAGCAACACTTAGTGCCGCTGTAGTGACCCGTTATGAACTAAAGCCATAATAGTGTGTAGAGCCGTGGTGAGGCCGCTGATGCAGGCGGAGGAGAAAACGTCAGGATAATATTAGATTAGCACGAACAGAACTTGAGCACAGTATTTGTTATTTTCATTGTTACTGACATGTGTTTATTTTTAAACTGCAGGCTAGTCCATGTGTTATGCTCTACGTCTTTTTTTTTGAAAAAGGTATGTGATGGATTTCCTGCTGTCAAATATATTGTCTCGAAAATTCGAATCTGTCTAATATTTGATAGGATTTAGCGATCATCTCTGTCTGAACATGAACTCAAACAAAGGCCTTCTTATGTGGGCAGTGGTGCCTCAGCCGTGGTTTGATTTGAAAGGCAAACCCTTCTATTACAAACACCTCTGCCTGGCCTCCGTGATGGCGGCTCGCTCCCTTTATTTTTCCAAAAGCTAAATCGGGAGTTCGTTTAATGTCGATGGACGGTGCGTAAAAGCGGCCGCGGCGCCGTCTTCAAAGCGCCAACAGAACAAAGATTTGCTCTGCAAGGCATCCTGATCTCGACGGGGGTCGTAAGTTCTGATGTCTCAGGAAATTTCTGGGACCATTAAGCTCCTCCACGCCGCTCTGTGTGTCTCAGGCTGGAAATGATTTTATCCGCACATCCTTTGTTGTGAGAAGTGCAAAGGTTACTGGTGCCACTGCTGGTCATTGTTTGCAAAATCCTCTAGGCTATATGTAAACTTAAAAAAGGCAATAATGGCGAACACGTGCGCACAAATGCAGTATGAGAAATAGGCTGAATGTTTTTTATTTGTTTGTTCGTTTTAAACCAGCGTTTTTTAATCAGACTGTGTTGAGGATTGTTGTATTTCCACAAGCCCTATAGTGTGTAATCCGTGGAATAGAAATCACTTATGCACAGCACAATCACAAAGCTCACCGTGTAGAGACAACTCAGCCAGTCTTATAGTCCAATGATCTCGGCGCTGTCGCAGCACGGATTTTGTTATTGTCCTTTATGGGATATAAAACTCCATCATGTCGGACAAATCTGTGTGTGATGTCTCTGTAGGGGAGGAAACTGTCGACTGTCTCAAATGAACGCGGGGCCCATGGGAGCAGCTCTGGCTTGGGGCGGTAAACTGACACCGGCGCGCTGTGTGTGGTATCCAGGGCCGGACCTGATGGAAAAAGCCTGCTTCCACTCATGTCAAAGTAATTTACTCTGAGACCCTCTTTTATACACGCATGCACAGCAAACACCGCCACATCTCCATCGCTCACACGCCTCGCCCCTGCAGCCCGGCACCGCGACAGTTTGTTTTTGTTATTCTCAGGACTCGTTCACGAGGAAACGATCGTCACAAATTATACGTAACGTAATAAGTAACGCACGAGCGTGCGTTTGTCATTGCTCCACTGTGGCGCCTTCCTGTGCATAGTATGTTGTGTCGGGATGTCTTGACAATGGTGGATTCAGTTGCAAGCTGGATATTTATGAAAATATTGCAGTGGTTTATCCGTGTCATAAAAGTGCGTGAAAGTCTCGTTTTGAACATGCGCGACTTGCGTGTGGCGCACAGTGAGAGGCGGGAAATATCAGCATTAACTCTGCTGAGAATAATAAGTGCACTTGGTCCAGTTTTGGCAAGAGGAGTGAGGATGGTGGCTCTGACTGCAGGTAGTTTGCAGGCGCGGATTGTGGTGTGTGTGCGTGTGTGTGTGTGTGAGAGAGAGACACACCACACAGCACCACTCAGCGCCGCTGTGGTGACCCATTATGACGAACTAAAGCCCTGGACAATACGTGTCCACTGGATAACCAGCTCCCCCCACTCTCTCTTCCTCTTCCTCTCTCTCCTTCTGTCCGTGCGCACACGCCGTGCGTTCTTCATGCGTCAGGGAAGCTCCGTGAGTCACGGCAGAGTCGTGCGTAACTGCAGATTTCTCTCCATTTGCGCTGAGATTCCGAGGACCACTGATGTTTAACGCTCACTTGCAAGGACACTGATCGAGATCGACATATTTATCTTGTGAAACATCCCACAGCTCGTCTTCTCTCCCTCCCTCCCTGCTCTCTGCACCAGTCGTACGTCAGACATGACGACCGAGACCCCTCAGCAACAGCTGGACCCTCCGCCTCCTTTGAGATCCAGCCCCGGGTCTAGCGTATTGCACCCCGCCATGCTGAGCCCACAAGCCGCTGCAGAAGCGTCGTCCTCTGTCGTCAAAGGGAAAAAGACAAGTTCTGTTTTAAGGCGACCGGAAAAACCTCCATACTCTTACATTGCCCTCATTGTTATGGCAATTCAGAGCTCCCCCACCAAACGACTGACTCTCAGTGAGATCTACCAGTTTCTCCAGACTCGCTTCCCGTTCTTCAGGGGCTCATATCAGGGATGGAAGAACTCAGTCCGGCATAATCTCTCTCTCAACGAGTGCTTCATCAAGCTGCCTAAAGGGCTGGGGAGGCCGGGGAAAGGCCATTACTGGACCATCGACCCGGGCAGTGAGTTCATGTTCGAAGAAGGCTCGTTTCGTCGCAGACCCAGAGGTTTCAGGAGAAAATGCCAAGCTCTGAAACCCATGTATCGGATGATGAACGGAATAGGCTTCGGCGCATCCATTCTCCCGCAGAGTTTTGATTTCCAGGCTCCATCTGCAACCATCGCCTGTCACAGTAACAGCCTGGATATGAGCAATTCGATGGCCGGGGGATACGAAGGTCTCAACGGCGGCCACCACGTATCACACATGTCACCGAGCCCCGGTTCTCCGTACATGGCGAGCTGTCCCGTGCCGCCTAACGGGGAATATGGACCGGACAGCAGCAGCAGCAGCAGCCCCGTACCGTCCTCTCCTGCCATGGCCAGCGCGCTGGACTGCCACTCCCCGTACGCTGGTACGTCGGCACACTGGGCATCTTCCGGCGGGTCCCCGTACATCAAGCAGCAGCCTCTCGGCTCCAGCAGTGCCGCATCCTCTAGTTTACACTCCGGTATGTCGCCTTATTCCCTGGAGCAGAGTTACCTTCACCACAGCGGCAGAGACAGCAACTCCACCGACTTATCAGGTACTGGCTCACTCAGGACACACGGACTACACCACAAACAAGCCCAAATTGTTAAATATTAAGAAATAGAAATTAAGGAACAAACACACACACACAACCTGTATGTCCATCATTTTTGCAAGACAGGCCAAAACCGCAGGATGCAAATTATACCAAAACCTGTTCATGTGCAACATGGGCCTTTCAATGATATGTATATATTCGGTATGATATATAAATATATATATATACACATTTAAATTAGGATTCTAATGCTTACTTATAATAAAAAGGGATGGGAAATTAGTTAATTGACTTATACTGTCTACTTGGAATAAATATAATTACAATTGTATCAAATACCGTTAAATTAAATCTATTTTATTTCTTTATATTTATACTTAACATATAAATGCATGCACAAATTGGCTACATATAAGATTAATAGTTTATTTTCATAAAAGTGTCCTCGGACATAAGCTATAGGTGCAGCAACCCTTTTATACAAAATTCAATAACTGTTTTGAATTTGTAAACATGCTATTAACATTATTATTTTTATTAGCCATCGGCACATTTCCACGTCTGTAGACAGTAAATATTATTAACATTATTTTGTAAGTGTTTATTAGTTTATAAATCAACGTGAAACACCAGCCTCCCTTTCCTAAATTATTTCTAGGGACAATATTTATACTGTGAAAAACAAACTGCTCACTTTACAGCATCGCACTCATTATTAATAATATTGTACTGTATTAACAAAACAAAAAGAAAAAAAACCACGCGTGTTTCTGTTCCCATGTTGCCTTCCACCCCACACGTTTATTTACTTTGAAATAATAGTGAGGGTTTACGTATTTACCTATTATTATTAAGACTGGGGATTTCACTAAGGCGAGCAAAGTCAAGCTGGAGCTGAAAGGGTCCCAGAGCTTATCTAAACAAAGATTGTGCACGTCGGACCACACCAGTGGAGCAGCTCAGCCAGCGCGCACCGCAGACTGGAGGCCGAGTTAAACTTTACGCATGTGTTTTAATGGATCTATGTGCGTCGGTGAAAAAGCGCTGTACGTTGTTGTTGTTGTGCTGCGGTGCGTGGAGGGGAGACAGCGGGCCTGCAGTGACCCGCAGAATACAGCCGCACACAGACTGAAAAACACAGTCACATCTGGAGTCCTTATGACCTTGGCGCAGCAGCAGCCTCCTCATTTATTTTCCTGTCTCTGGAAAGAGAGGCTCATTTACGGACAAAAGTGACCGCCACTGAACCTAAGTCAAATAAAGCCTCGCACCAGGTTTGGAGTTCTCCAGGGAAAATGACTCACACATCACTTCTGTTACAGCCGTTCAATCTGTAAACGATAGGTGCGCCATCTTTCAAAACACAAATTAGAGAGAAATGTTTTGCACTGGATTAGTTGAATGCAGAATACACATTCATTATTAGAAGGATGTTTTTGGATCAGTGGGACAGCTATAAGGATATACAGTATGTACACAGTCAATTTAAATTTAATATTTTAGGTCGGGACAGACCAGTGCCTCTGAGCAAGGCACGCAATCCTACCGAGGTGATATTAGTTTCAGGTTGGCTATTCAACGGACATTCGCTCCAGCTGTAGCGGCACCCGCCTCCGTTTCCACCCAGGGAAAGCTGCACGATCACGGCTTGTTCAATGTCTGACCCATCGCTCTTAACTAGCGCGGTCTCATTTATGAATGCGAATATTTACATTAAAAAAACAATACAAATATGAGAAGAATTAAAATGGAATAAAAATAGGCGTGTCCTGATTGAACAGTGTAGTACTTAGAGTCAATAATTCACTATCTCTAATGTATGTGTAAAAATACATCGAATTCTGTTAATGCCTTCAATGTTCAAATGTTGACATTTTATGCTCTTTTCCTTCTTTACTGTTTTAGTCCGTATTTGCTCTGTCGTGACTTTTGCTTACACGTGTCCTGTGTCCGCCGCCCTCTCTCTCCTGCAGTGGGGATTTCACGGTATCAGAGCCACTCGTCGGTGTGCGACAGGAAAGATTTCTTGTTGAACTTTAACGGCATTTCGTCCTTCCACCCCTCCTCCGCCAGTGGATCTTACTACCAACACCATCACCATCACCGCCACCACTACCACCGTCCGCAGGGCGTGTGTCACGACATCAAACCGTGCGTCATGTGAGCACTTTGTGTCACCGAGGACTTTAAACCACAGAGGAAATGAGATGAAAGTGTATTTTATTTTATTATCATTATATATAGTTTTTATATATATATATACATATATAAATATTGCTATTATCTGGTAGAATTCATACCAGGAAGGATTTGTATGTGCGCTCGTGCCTTCACCTCCTCCCTGCAGCCAAAGAGAAACGATGCATTTTGAAGGAAATGAAGGAACACACAGAAGCCTTTAAAGAAACCACTTTGCCTGTTTGCAGTATTTTGTCGTACAAAGTAAGTGTCAGACTTTGTTTGGTGGTATACTTGCAAACAAACTGTATTCTATGTAACGGTGTTGTGTCTTATCAGAGTAACCACACACACACACAACACAAATTGCACTTCTTGTATAATCATTTGTCATTGTTGCAATAAAGCTGATATATATTTCAGGCTACAGCCAGATCTCTGCCCTGACTTGCACATTATTAATGTCTCTGATGTCTTTAGTGCATTCACTCATTTGCACAAACGTGTGCTTGACATGACTTTTAAAATGTTTGAGCTCATATTTACTTGATGTTTGATTGTAGATGTACAAATTTTAATAATTACATTTCCTACACTGATATCAACATTTTTTTTTGCATTAACCATGACACACTCTACTGTTAATATTGAATTTTACTCAATAGAACACTGGAATGCAAGCTGTTATTATGGATTAATAATATACAGAATTGTCTTAATTTTGACTTGTAAAGAAATAAAAGTGTCAGTACAACTATACAAATATGCCACTACAACTGAAAGTCCATGCATTTAAATCCATATAGTGAATATTAGCAGGTACGTGATTAATCAAAAGCGACATAAATAATAGAGTGACCCTGTTAGATTTCTATTATGAGAATAATATAATATTTATAGATTGTTGTCCCCTTTTATGATCATCATAAAGATTATAATCTTTCATACAAAGAGTTTAATTTAAGGACGAAGATTTGCAGGTTGGTTTAGTTTTGTTCATGAAATCTAATTCCTTCTTAAATAAATGGAGTAACTGAAATGTGGTGAGGATGACATTCTAAAGTAGCATGAGCGAAATACAATCCAATGAAAGTAAAATACAAGCACTTGTGCCAATGATCCAAGTTAACTGTCCACGTGAAGCCGAGTGGTGAGAAGTAAGTCAAAGTAAAGTAAAAATGAGAAATAACTCGATCACAAATTCAAAGGTCACTGACTCTCTTTAGTGTCATCTTTAGTGACTGTGCAATTTATTTATTTGTTTATTTGTTGCATAAAGGTGATTCGAACATCTATGACTTTGATTCAATATGCATGTAAACCCATTAAAAGGACAGGATCTGCTTCTCGAGGTATTTTTATAGTGCAGTAAACAGATGAGACTTGTATTGCTTCTCTATTTTTTGTCTCTGAGGGGTTTTTCATGTGCAGCTTCCCTCAGGACGAACACACGTCATTTTGTAACTCTGAGATGTTTAATATCTGTTACTTCAATATTTATTTGGAGTTGAACGACGTCATGGACCTTGAACCTTCTCTCAGACACACAAAAGTGATTGCACTGAAAAACTGGCCAAGACCAATCAGACTGAAGAACGTGAGAGGGTGTTTTCCTGTTGTAGCTCAAGCTGACCCATACAAATATCATCTATCATATATGTCCTATAATAATAAGCTGTATGTTACATCCATCCATCTTCTATCGCGTTATTCTCCACATGAGGGCTGCGGGGTTGTGTGGTAAGAAATCTTAACATCCAGAACAATACCAAATTAAAAGTCACATAACACTGGCCTTGCAACAGCTGGCCGTTCCATGACAAAAAAATATTATTTTCAATATAGTGGAGTATTGTGCCATCTAGTGGCTGATAGTGTTACATACAGATTGAAAGATGACTCGCTCTACCACAGAGCTGCTTCAACTACATTTGTAAATAATGAGTGGGCAGTATAGTGGATTGTCACGGAATGTGTTAGAGCTATGCACCTGAGTTTGTGCTGCCATGATGTTGACATTAACTGGATTTAGTATGAAATAAAGAAAACAAGCTTCTTCCAGAGTCTCCACTGACTATTGTTATTCAGCTCTGTGGCTCTTACAGGGACAAAACATATAATACATCACTCATGTTCTTAACTCTGGTTACACTGACTGCTTGTATATTTAAGGATTGATTTTAAGATTTTATTTCTTGCTTTTAAAGGTCTCAATGGCCTGGCACCTTCATACCTGACAGCATAGTTGACTGTGGGTTTAGGCCATAATTATATGCAGTTGCCTAGGGTGCCATCTACTGGAGGGATACTAGACAACCACAAAGGGGGAAACAAATCTGCCCATGTGTACCCTACTTCCTTTAACAAATGAACATTGTAATAATAGTTGAGAAAATAAAAAAGAGAATGTGTTGGAAGTTCAGATGTATCAGTGTTTCTGAACAAAGGGATTCTTATTATTCTTATTCTTAATAATAATTGTATTCGTCAGAAAATAAAACAATAAAAAAGAGGACAGGAAATCATCTGCTCCAGCAGTGCCCTCAACTTAAGAACTAATAAGAATAAGAATACGTTTTATTTGTACACACACCAATTAATAACAGTGAATGCCTTTGCATTTAAACCATGGTTTTATAC
Organism: Solea senegalensis; assembly: GCF_019176455.1. Classification (NCBI taxonomy): domain Eukaryota; kingdom Metazoa; phylum Chordata; class Actinopteri; order Pleuronectiformes; family Soleidae; genus Solea; species Solea senegalensis. The sequence goes on from NC_058034.1 coordinate 23,467,339, forward strand.
ACATCAGGTGTGAACACACACAAACGCAGCGCAGAGGCAGTGGGCAACACTTGCGCCTGAGGGAAATGTGGATTCAAATCCTGGGATGGTTACAAACCCAATTCCTTTCCAGCCATGGGCTGCCCAACTTTGCCAGCCAGTCATATTCAGCAGAGGTAAGCAGTTGTGCTGTACCAGTGAGCCTTCAGCAGGTCCTTGTTGCGATAACTCAGGACTGTAATGTGATATTATTCAAGAAACATCACCTGGATGCACTGGGATGCTTCATCAGTGATGCATCCTGGGGTCATAGAGTGTTTCAGATCTCACATCATATACCCTCACCCAGGATTGATCAGACCCCGACTACATCTCAGACACATCCCTTAGACATGGTCCAGCACTCATACACCCTCAGCCCTCTTCAACCAAAGCTACCTAGTGGCTTTTTCTGCAGCTTCACTTGCAGATTGAATGGCCCTCTTCTTTGCTACTCCAATAATGCCCAACTGATTGAGGACTTTGCACATGGTCATGGTGCCACTGATAGCGACCCTGTGCTGTCTTAAGGCAGCTGCTGAGAAGATGTTCTAATGAGCCACTGTCAGAGCAATGTGGGCAGGAAGGCGTTTCATTCTTCACCCAGACATGGAGGTTTGCAGGGCTAGGCAAGGGCATCGTAGACAATATGAGCCCATATTGCACAACACAACACAATGAACTATGCACATTTGTTGTCATTACCAGACTTTACTCTGATGACTTGCACTGAATGGAATCAGCCAGGGATGCATAGTCCGGACAGTAGCTGCTGACAGCCAGCCTCAAGCACACTTCCAAATGATCATCAAACGCACTTCAAAAATGTCATTGTGGAAAAAAAAGTCCTCCTCCCATTCCGTATGAAAGTGATAATTTTTTTTCTTGTTACTTGGTCCGGAGGTAACTCGCTAGCTATCTTGTTAGTTTTGCTGCTGCACATAGCGCCGCTGTTTGCGCATGTGCAGTGACCAAAGAGTCAGAAAAAGTAATTTGTCATCTGACTGGCTGCCCTGTATATCAATCAAGTTATGCGATCTACCCACACTACCTTCGAGATCGACGTATTGAGCACCCCTGACGTAGATGAACAAAGTAAAAAGTAATATTACTGCTAACTGTCGATGAATATGGACTTGTGAGTGTACTGTGCACTGAACGTGTGATTTGGCTGCTTAAACTGCCTACGCAAATCCAAAAAAAAACTAGTACCGCAAGCGGTAATGAATGGGTTTGAGCTCGAGGGCTCCATGCGTCCACGTCGCCGCGCGAGTCCTCTAGCTCATCTCCTGTTCATTCACCGCTTGCGGTACTAGTTATTTTAAGTCCTAGTTATTTTCAGCTCGGACTATTTTCAGCGTCCCTGTGCTAAGTTAGAGGGCACTTCCTGTTTAAAATGGCCGACTTCCTGTTGGGTGAAAGGTGTGTCCGTAAACGTGTTCAGGGACGGTCCCTTGACTCACATATCAAGTTTCGTGAAGATCGGACAAAGTTAGACTTTACTTCCTGTTTCGGGAGTTCTACTTCCTGTAGGGAGGTCATCTACAGACATGTTCTGGACAGGTCTGAGGTCTCACATATCAAGTTTCAAGTGGATACAACAATCCCTGTTAGAGCAGCATGAAAAACTGTAAATGTTAGATTTGATAGATTTGTAGGCAGCTGCCTCCATCATGTGGCGAAAAAAGGGTACTGCACGAACGAACCACTCAGTTCACATTCCCCGAAACACTAATAAACGTAATTTTACACCAGGTCTGATGCGGTTGCAAAAATTGGTGAGTTTTGGGCCATGTTCAGGGCCTCTAAAACGCGATTTACTTTGGTGAAGAAGAAGAAGAAGTATAATCCTTACGATTACAATAGGGTTCTTGCAACAGAGTTGCTCGAACCCTAATTAACAAACTGTAGATCAGTTCAAAAGACCTAAAATTACAGAAAAGGTGAGTTAAACTCCAACAATTAGCAAGGAAATGTCTAAAATCTTGATTTCGGTACACTTATGGCGAATTTCCACCAGCTCTACTCGTCTCGCAACAGCACGGTTTAAGTAGCGTTTCCACTAGCCTAGTACCTGGTACCAGGTACTCGACGTACTGACGAGGTAGCAGGTACTATGCGATGATTGGTCAGACTGCCAGCCGCTGAGTCCCGTCACAGGAAGTGACCTCCCACACACATATCATATCACACACAAGCCGAACAGCACCGAACTGTAGATAAATTAACAACCCTAAAAACATGGTTAATCTCCAACAACTACAGAAGTGTGCTGTAAAGTCACTAGTCACTCGTGTGTGTGTGTGTGTCGCGTATAAAACGAAGTCACCGCAGTTTCACTCAGCCGTGCAGTGATGACTCCGCCCACGTTAAGTAGGCACTTTTTTGTAGTGGAGATGCAACCTAATCGTGCCGAGGCGAGTCGGTGGAGTCATCTGTTGTGTTTAATGAAATAGCAGAGATGCACAAACAGTGGTGGAGAACAAATGCTTCACACTCTGCTGCTGTTTGCATAAACTTCACGGAGACAGGCTGAATGGAGCACTCGACTGATTTATTTCTGGAACATGGCACAAATACACAACCAGTGTGTAGTTAATAAGATGTGGAGTCTGAGCGTAGTGATCGTATAGTGGCATCGTTTGCTTAGAAAAAGATATTTTAAATAAAATATAAAAACATAAAATATCTTAATGATCTGTATTAATGAGTAACAGTCAAATTACATTACATTAATCTGACATTAAATCAGAGCATTCACCTGCCAAAGCTCAGTTTCGCATTCACATATTAACTGCACACTGATTGTGTATTAGCCCCATGTTGCAGGTATGTTATTTGTACTGTTGAATGTGCAATATTGTTGTGTGTTGGCTGCCAACCGTTTTCAACGCAGTGGCCATTGACTGCAATAGACGTCAGTTCGGCCACCGCTCTGAAAATGGCTGGCAGCCAATGAATGTTTAATAAGCTGTCAAGTCTGTTCCCGCTAAACTATATAAGAGGAGTTCCGTATTAGTACATGCAGACCAGGCACACCTCGCGCTGTCAGTAGCTAGCAATCCGTCGTAAAGCAATAAAACTACAGGTTTTGCCAGCGTTTCATTAAACAAACATATTATACAGTAAATGCTAATAGAGTTTACACATCCATGAAACATAGTTTGCATTTACAAGCGAGCGGGACGGCAACTTTGAGAGCTAAGCAAAATGAGCAGCATTAAGTGCAACACTAACTTCCGCTGTGGACTTTCAAAATAAAATACACAATGATGCGGTTGTAGGCCCAAGTTTAACCAGAATTTAACAATGAAAACCAAGTGCATACACTGTTACATATATATGTTGGAAAACAAAACATGTAAACAAAAATAGAGGAATCAGGGGCTTACCTCTGCTTATCAACAAACCATGGGTCACAGGAGGGGTGGGATGTTGATCAGTAGAGTCAGTAGCGTCACAAGGCTTGACTTTTCTTGCTTTTACTGGAGTAACTGTCTTACACATGTGTACAATTGCAACATTACAAACAATACAAAACATAAAATGTTGTCAGTGCAAAGAAACATTCTGTGTGCAGCTACAACCTGCAGGTGAATCACTAACTAGCTTAGCTAGTACTGAACTCTGAGTCATGACTTTACTAGTTTTCTTACAATGTTTAACAAAAATACACGCAGCTACTCATATAGTATAGCATAGTAGAAAACATTAAAAGCAATAACTAGTAATATAAGTTGTCTGCTGTGTCTCCGGAGAAAAACACATTTTAGCCTCAATGCACCGTGATTCAAAGATGGTACGAACAGCAGTAAGAGCACTCACTCTGACTCTATTTCCAAAACCAAACCAACACAAGGTCTAACTTTGCAGCTATTTCTACAAACTAACAGAAATTTAGTACACATTCTGTTTCATTTTAACAAACTATTTAACTTTAACTTCATTAAATTATTATTCTTAACTTACAATACAGCACACTGCCGCTTGATGTAATACCATTATCTACCACTACCATTATGCATGCAAACTCAAAGTTGAATGTCTAATCACGTCACATAAGACATTTTCTCATAAGGCCTCTGAAACAAGAATAACAATCTCAGAGATTGGTCTCAAGAACACGTTGGCAGTTCCGTCCTTTCCACTTTACGAATCTTGCCGTTGCAGCTTGGAAATGCCTTAACAACAGTCCCATGGGCCATTCATTTCTGTGGGTTTGACTGTCAATCAATTGAACAACACCTCCTTCTTCTTCGACATTAGGTTTGAACTTGCTTTCCATACAATTGAGCAGTATCACACTGTCAGGAAGGTGCTCAGGACTTCATGTGTAAGGTGTGTTGGACATGTCTGAAGCAACATAGCTTCTAGAATGTGCCTGGTAATTCCAATGAGCTGCTCCCAGGAGCCGCCCATGTGGGAAGCATGAGGAGGGGTGAACAACCAAGTACATCCTTTCTCTTGAAGGTACTTCCGAACTACTGTGCTGTCTGAGTTGCATGCTTTCATCTCTTTTAAGCTGCCACAAAGTTAGTCCCCCTTGTCTGTAAATGTGCAGTGAAAATGCACAGGGTGAGGCAGAGAGTACCGTGCCGCACTGATGGGGGGCACTGCTGAGCCCCATAGGCACAGGTAATAGGTGCACGTCTCTGCATGCTCTTCTTCTATGCAGCGAGAAGTAGGCACATGGACTTACAATAGTATACATATAAAAAGACCATACACCATTTTCATTTTAATAAAAAAAATAGATCAGCCAGAAAACATAATAAAAAAACATTATTTTGTTGTTCTTGCTATTGTATTGTTGAACAATATTGAATTGATTAAAGCATAATAAAAGGAATGTTTCAGTTAAGGTCGACATTGAAACAGAAGCTTCTATTTTGGGTTCATATTTGTACATCAGTGCCTCACCAGTCATAAACCTCCTTGTCGTGGAAACCAGGCTTGCTGCGTTAATGACGTGCATTTCCAGGCCCTGGCCACTGGGAGTCAGTCGTGTGTCGTGGTAAAACATGAGGTTGGCGTGACTGTGAGACAGCTACAAACAGGTCAAAGAAGACGTGATTCATTTCTATTATATGGTCAATTTATATCAGTGAAACACAACTGACATGTGTTTGTTGTTTTTGTGTTGCTTGTCACGTGGTGTGTTTTCATGGAGGTGTCAGCTGTGGCTGCAGATGTGAACGGACATTTTTAAAACTCAAATGCCTTTAAACAGTCAAAAAAAAACAAAAAAAAACAAACACCCTTTAAATATTTAATCACTAGTAGAATTATAATCCTGCAGGTCAGCGGGGGTCACAGACCCTGAGAGCGCGGCAGAGAGAGCCTCGCTTGGTCCAGCTGCCACAGCGGGGGTCACTGGTCAGTCACGGCCGCACCGGGACAGCAGAAGGCTGGACTTCACAGGTGACACAGTCCCTCTGTATCTGCCTCCTCTGTGGCAGTAAAACGTGCAAATCACCGGACAAAGAACAAAAGAGAAAGACAAGTGAGAAAATCACTGCTCTCTGATGATGATGATCTCCTTCTTATCTCCTCTGCTGCAGCTTTGATGAACCACTGAGGAGATAAAAATACGCTTAAAAAAACCTTTTTATATACATGACCACAACTATAGGCCTGATTTTCGTTTTATAAAATATACAAGCTCCTTTCACTGGATCACAGAGCGTGTGTGTGTGTGTGTGTTCCCATATCAAATGTAATATATATAATAATATATATTTCATTCCCACAGGTACAATATATGTTTTTTTATATAGTAAAATAATAACACATATTATATATCTTTATAATTCTGTAAATATTATGTGCATATATCGTTTATTTATGTGGTTATGTATTTATTTAATATTACTATATCCATATATTCTAAGGCTGAATATCTGTATAATAATGAAATATTATAGGACAATATCTCTCTCTTATTTCCCTGTGGATTTAATGTTACAGCTGTTTAACCTCTGTACAATAACAATCTTCAATTCTGCCAAAATAAGGTCCATTACACATTTATCTTTATTTAGTCGATTTTAAGGAACTTGTTTTTGGACTGTGGGAGGAAAACACGGAGAAAACCCACGCACACATGTTACAATCCAACAGGTTCCTCTTGTGACACTTATCTTTGAGTAAATTCAAAGCAAATGTGAAGACAAATAATTTGAGTTGATAAAAAGAAGGAAAGACATCGCTAAAATGTGGTTATCCTGCTAATTATTCGCTTTTTTTCTAGTGATTATAAGATGATAAAAATAAAACTAAATTATCAAGAGGTGACCAAATAAATGTGGATTCTAACGATTATTCCCACGATCTGAAAACAGCGCGCGCTGTTCGACAGTGCTGTGGTCTCTGGTGTCTCTGTTCACACCCGCGCCGTCTTAACAGCATTTGGAGGCCTCAGCGCGAGCTCGCACCCAAAGGATCAATTTTTCCCACCCAGCGACCAAATGATCTCTCCCCAAACACACACACACACACACACGCGCTCTTTCATGTCCATCTGTTTATTCTGAGGATAACTGACTGATGAGTCTTCACTGAACCCTGAGCTTTATTTAAATAACACAGATGTAAATCCTCAACTTAGGAAAAAGAAACAACTAAAAGTGAAGGTGTGATATTGAAAGAGCAGATATCACACAATGTGTTAGAGGATACCATTTTTTTTTTACCCAGATTTGTCTGCACATCTTTCAATTTAAAGTAGTTAAATGTCTTAAAAATAAACGAAATAAACTCTCATTGTTGTTGTTTTTTATTTTTTTTACATTAAATGTCATTTACTGTAGTTAAATATTCCGAAAACCTAAAAATAATAATAACGCATTGTCATAATGTTATTAAGTACATTAATGGGGGAGGGGGGGGCGCTTTCTACAGGTTAATTTCTTCCTCCAATTGGATGATGGAGCTCAATTTCTGGGAGGAGCATCCAGGGCAGCCAAAGGGAGGATAATGTGAAGGGTAAAAAAAAAAAGTTGCCTGCTTTGTAGACTCTGAACTTTCTCAGTGTCCCAGATGTTCACTGCAGCAGCGTCCACGAAGTGAAGCTTTTCAAAAACAGACACTTTCACAGCAAAAACGAAAGTCGCGAGGGCTTTGACAGAGACACTGAGGGTTTCTTGGAAGGACGCAGTTTGGGGAGGTTTTACGCACTGCGCACGATGCAGGCGCGCTACTCTGTCTCCAGCCCCAACACTTTGGGAGTTGTGCCGTACATCAGCAGCGACCAGAGCTACTACCGAGCCGGCGGCGGCTACACCGGGATGCCTGCGCCCATGAGCATGTACACTCATACGGCTCATGACCAGTACCCGGCCAGCATGGCCCGGGCGTATGGACCGTACAACCCTCAGCACCAGCCGAAAGACATGGTCAAACCTCCGTACAGCTACATTGCCCTGATCACCATGGCGATCCAGAATTCACCGGAGAAGAAGATTACCCTGAATGGGATTTATCAGTTTATCATGGAGAGGTTTCCCTTCTACCGGGACAACAAGCAGGGCTGGCAAAACAGCATAAGGCACAATCTGTCCCTCAACGAGTGCTTTGTCAAAGTTCCCCGGGACGATAAGAAGCCTGGAAAGGGCAGCTACTGGACACTGGACCCGGATTCATACAACATGTTCGAGAATGGCAGCTTTCTCCGACGCAGGAGGAGGTTCAAAAAGAAGGACGTGCAGAGGGACAAGGGTGACCGGGGCGCGCAGGGGAAAGAGCCTTCCTCCCGCTCCCCGGGCCGGGAACCGGACCCGCCGGTGCAGGGATCTCAGCCAGTGCGGATCCAGGATATTAAGATTGAGAACGGGACCTCTACGCCCCCACAGGCGGCGTCCCCGACCCTGAGCGCCGCCGTGCCCAAGATCGAGAGCCCCGACAGCAGAAGCAGGAGCAGCAGCAGCAGCAGCAGCAGCAGCAGCAGCAGCAGCAGCAGCAGCAGCATGGCTGCAGGCAGCCCGCACAGTGTACCCTCAACCCGCTCACTCAGCATGGACGGACCCGAGCAGCATCAACACGGCCAGGCCTCGGTGCAGGGCTTCAGTGTGGACAACATCATGACCTCTCAGCGGGGGTCCCCGCACGCCGAGCTCTCCCCGCCTCTCATCGCCTCCTCGCGGACAGGTATCGCCCCATCACTGTCGCTGAACTATGGCCCCAACCAGACCTCCGCCTACAGCCCCGCGACCTGCAACCAGAACTCCATCTCCACCAACGCCAACGCCACCTATCACTGCAACATGCAGGCCATGAGCCTGTACGCAGGGGACCGAGTGTCCGGCGGACACCTGGCTCCGTCCACCACAGTGGATGAAGCGCTGTCCGACTATTGCATCACCACAACCACCGCGTCCCCGCTGGGCCATGGCAACGTGAGCCAGGCGGGCCAGGACGGTCACCACGCGCACCAGGGACGGCTGGCCTCTTGGTACGGGGACCTGACCCACTTAAGCCCGGGTTACCCGGCGCAGCAGCAGAACTTTCACTCTGTGCGGGAGATGTTCGAGTCGCAGCGGATCGGGCTGAACGGCTCCCCGGTCAACGGGAATAATAGCTGTCAGATGGCCTTCCCCTCCGGTCAGTCACTGTACCGAACCTCAGGAGCTTTTGTTTATGACTGCAGCAAGTTCTGAAAGCTTTTTGAAATCAACACTAATATATATGTTTTTTATATTATTTTATTCACACGCTGAATGAACGGACGGCGCGCGTGTGTTTCACCACAAACACGTAAGTTTTCTTTCCTCTCGCTTTGAGAACTGGTTTTTAAAGTTGACTTAAACACCATCAGCTTTTGCGACCACTGACTGTAAATTATAATCTAATATAGTAATTTATTTTAGAGAAAGGGAGTGGTTGGATGTTGAGGACCAAACACACGTAAACGGTTTTTTTTCTCCAGTTCTCTCGTTGCTGCCGTTATTTGTCCCAGCTCTTGTACAGAAATTGAGGGATAACTTTGTAACCTAAGCTGATTTATTTGATTCACTTTGTCTTTTTTTTAAGGCGTTACATTTGTTTGGTTAATAAATGCCTCCTATTTGATTTTAATTGGAGTGGTTTATTAGCACAGGGATGCTATTTTCAAACATATGACAGAACAACCTGATTGTGTTCAATTCAGGTTCAATTAAAAGTCACAGACTTTTTGAATAGATGTTGTGTAGTTTTAATGTTTTACTCTTTATGCCAACAATAATAATAATGAAACGCAGTAGTTGTTCATATTTCATTTCAATGGTTTGCGCTGTAAAGGCTAGATTTGGTTTCAAAATAAATCTCTGGGCCTGGGCCTGAGTGTAAATATAGTAAACACGCACGTGGCAGCGGTGCACAGCAGTTTACTCACGAACAGGCTGTCAACGCAAACCGCGCAGGCTTCCGTCCGTCAGACACATTCACTGACAATCATCAGCATTTCACTTTACTATTGTCAGTGTTTCCTTGACAACGTAGTGACCCCCACACACACACACAACACACACACACACACACACACACACACACCATCACCACACATAGCTCATTTGTTTACATAAGTAAATGTAATATATATGATATCCCTATATTTGCAAATTATACACGTCATTCACCTCATATTTATATTTATTCATATTTTCATAGAATTCATAAATAGAAATTAAACATGTATTACGTTCGCTTGTAGGTTCTGTAATCACAGTGCACGCCCTATTATGATGTGATATGAATATAATTTACTGATTGAATATAATACTATAAATACTATAATAGTATAACACTATAAATATTTATATAAAATATAATATAATATATAAAAGTAACAATCAAAAACTAATATAAATGAAAAAAATAACTAATATTAATAGTAATAGTAATAAATAAAAGCAAAAAAGAATGGTATATTGTAGTAGTGTTTGAAAGATGGACTTATTCGTTAGATTACAATCAACTATAATAGTTTTTGTTTTATTTACTCCTTTATATGTAGCAATATAACCTGTGCACTGATGCTGTATATATTATGTAATATATATTATGTATATATATATATATATATATATATATATATATATATATATATATATATATATATATATATGTATATATATAAATGTATATATATATATATATATATATATATATATAAAGGGTTAGGGTTTAGGGTTATATACATGTATATAGATATATATATAGCTGCTGCTATATATATATCTATATACATGTATATAGATATATAGGAAAGGAAAGGAAGGAAAAGGGAATGACAGTTCACTCAGGGCCGCGAGTCATTATTCATCACGAGGACGAGACAGAAGAAGCGGGTGCAGGTCAGTGCTGAGGATCAACGATGCACTTCAGGAGAGTGCGCAGAGAGGCGCACGCAGTAAAAGCCGTCACCATCCATACCACAGAGAACACGGCTGTAACTGTCGGAGCTGGAGGAGGAGGAGGAGGAGGAGGAGGAGGCCTCGTCAGACTCAGCTTTAACACCACATTCATTCACAAAAAAAAACGCGATTAAGGAATTACTGCGCTACCGCGTCACTTCACTAGCTCTGATAATTAACAGCAGTGTTCAAACATACAGCGCCTGAAGGGATCAACACAGCGATGTTAACACGACGCTGAGGTTTGAGGTGGAATGTGAGCTGCGCTGCTGCTGCTGCTGCTGCTGCTGCTGATGCTGATGATGGCTGTCACCGCATCTGTCATTAACACACACACACACACACTAACAAATATAACACACACACTAACAAATATAACACACACACTAACAAATATAACACACACACTCACAGCAGTTCATCCTTCACAAATGATATCCCGAGCTGTTAAATTTCACTTTGTTGCGCATTAAATGAATTTAAATGAGATATTAGACTTTATTTAGCCAGCTAACGTGTTAGAGCAGCATATACAAATCATAAGTAAACACGATGTGAATTCAAATATAATAAGGGAGTATAAACAGTCAAATGGACCATTAATATAAAAATAAATGAAACGATATTTTCACAACATGCACCTTTTACAACAGCCAGGTAAAATAACATTCACCCAAATCAGTCATCTCTAATAAATAAAACGAGTCTAAATAAACTGAAGAGGATGAGAATCTGATCACAAAACAGCGTTAATAATAGAATCATTTCACACTGAAGGCCTGACAAGTGAAATCTGTGTGTGTGTGTCTCAGGGGAGCTCAGCTAAAATTATTATTATAATTATTATCATTATTATTATTAGAGACGCATTCATGTGTTCATGCGTCAGCTCGCAGAGATCATGTGTTTCACTGAATTATTATTCTAATTATTATCACATCACATCATTATATTTAGTTCCTTTTAGCGTTTCTGTGAGAACAAATGATCAGTTTTAATATTAGCTGCACGAGACATTTGTCTTTATTGTCCACATCTGCATTTCTTTCCCCATTTCTTTACCATGTCAACAGTGAACCCGATAACAACTGGCAGCGTGAGGTGCACCTGTGTGGAGACCTCATGCTCAGTGTGCGCGCGCGCCCAGAGGCCGAGACGACCTCACAATGTCATCTGTTTCTCATCACGCGACACAGACGCAGCGCTGTATCCATGTCACTGTTAAATGTCCCCGAAAATCCCACCTGGCTCAGCCTGCGCGTGCACCGACCGCTGACCCCTAACATCTAATAATAACAATAATAATAATAATAATAATGATAATAATAATAATAATAATAATGATGATGATAATAATAATAATAATAATAATAATAATAATGATAATAATAATATTAATAATGCTAATAATAATAATATACGCATTGTGGACTTTAGGCACGTCGGTTCGTTCGTTTCAGCAATAATCACTTTACTTTTAAATACTAGAATTTATAATCGAATTTCAAACTGTGCATGTTTTTATTTTGAAATAAATAACGACATTGCATTTACAGATTTGAGCTGATCTTGTGAGAACAGACAGTGTAAACAGAAGCTGAATCAGACTTTATTATTTAATGATGTGTACCTCATGTCATTTACTTGTATATAACGCGTCTATAGAACGTATTTTTTAATACTTGTCATGAACAGCAGACTAATTATAAACAGTGCTCAGTGTAAAACTATACAACTGACTCAACCTTCATCAACTACATTTAAATAATATTGTGTCTTTTACGTTCTATATTAAAGTCAAATTCTCTGGTGTTAACGACAACTAAATACCTTTTATTAGTATTATTATATTATTATTATTGCCTGTGTGTGTGTGTTTAATGCCAAGCTCAAGAAAGCTGGCGACTGTCAGGGCCTGAGTTTAGAGGAGATGGATTATTGAGGCACATATTGAGTGTTTTATGCTGTTTTTGTGGATTTCCTAATAATCTTCTTAAATGCTTATATAAATAGAAATTGCTCAATTTATAATATATAGATTAATAAATACATTAATTTATAGTATTTTTTAATATACCAAATTCCCCCTAAAATGCCATCATTAAATGTACGTAATTAATATATGTATATATATATATATATATATATATATATATATATATATATATATATATATATATATATATATATATATATATTTAATAATGCAGCAGGATGAAAGCAGATGACATTGATTCATAAAACAAAAACCTGTTTTTTTTTACTAAACTGCTTATGCAAAAATACAAAAAGAGCTGACTTTAAATTTGATTAATATGAGGATTCACTGCAAAGAAACAAAAGTGGAGGCTAAATATGTCGCTGCATGTCTGAGAGAAAGAAGACACCTGAGCGAGGGTGAACAACAAAGTCTATAAGATGAATGAAAAGCATAGTTGGCGCAAATCCAGGTCAACACCATCTCTGACTGCCGGGATCTGTGGGAGTGTGGGCTCAAAGAGAAAAGAAACATCCACACGCACACACACGCACACGCACACGCACACACACAGTGAAAACAGCTTTGAGTGGTCATCAAGACTAGAACAGTGTTATATAAATGTATTTAAAACCTGGAGAACGGTTTGTTTGCAGTTTGTGATGAAGTCTAAAATCAAAGTAAACACACGAGGACAGTACGTGTGGAAAGTTCTGATTTTATTGCACCAAATAATTCACTTTGTCAAATCAATAATAAACCCATATATTCACATTTACTCAAATAGTTACTTCATTTCATCCATTAAAAAGGCATCAAAAGCAGACATATAAATCAACTCTAAAAGACATAAAAAACAAACAACTTCATGTTCCCTGAAATATAATTTATGACATGATCTCTGCAGGAATGTAAGGCATCATCGTGATGTGATGACAAAACTAAATCAGTGACAGGATAAAAAAAACAAAAAGATAAAGGCAATAACTGTCACCATCATAATAAAAAAAGAACAATAGATTTCATTAGTAAAAGTCAGGAAAGATAAAAAAGCATGTTCCTTCCTCAGCTGGTGTCACTGAGCGATGGAAGAAATGGAGGATTGGAGTGTTCACATGTTTCCTTCCTGCTGACCAATCAGGCATTGGGGTTTTTCTTCATGAGCTCAATGTCTGCAGCCACCATCTCCTTCACCAGCTCCTGCACACACGCACACACGCACACACACAAACGCACACACATGATTTAATAAAAAAAAACAAAAAACATTCCAACCAATGAATCGATCATAAAAGGATTTGACTAACATTTCAGCCTTAGATGAGTCAAACATTCAGACACCAACAGATGACTTTAGATCATCTACACATGCTTAAACCAATGATTTCTGAGGAGAATGCTTTATTGCTCCATTAGACAGCCTTTAACAAATGGAAATTAACGTTTCTGTTGCTTTGTAAACCAAAGACCACAGAGAAAAGTGGTGATTTTGAGTTGTTGATCCACAGCTGTTTGCAGCAGTTTATTTTGTGACTTTTTGAAATCCTTTGTTTATTTACCTCAGTGACACAAACTCACTCAGCAGCTTCACTGATGCCACAGTGTCACATGTCACTGATTATCATCCATCTTACTATGCGAGGGATATTATTGCTTGTGTTCCTGTTGGCAGCCATGTTTTAGTCCTAAACTGTCTTTTTAACCATTTGAACCAACATATAATAATAACACTCACCTCAAAAGTCACCTTTGGCTTCCAACCCAGTTTCTGAAAAGCTTTGGTGCTGTCACCTTGTAGGTACTCCTGTTGAAGAGAAAGAAAGGGGGCGGGGTTGATTAGATGTACTGTAATAAACGTATTGAATTCAAATTGATGTCCAAACATGATGTCTTCAAAAGGGAGCAGTGGAAGAAGAGTGATTATTCTCTTTCTCTCTCACACACACACACACACACACACACACACACACACACACACACACACACACACACATTATCAGCCCTCTCAGGGGAGAGAGGTCACACAGTCTCACTGACCATCACTCCCCTGCTCTGGGCTCCCCACCACCTGTCCAGACACAGTGCTGTTGGTGCCAGAGTATGATGAATTGTAGGACTCTGTGGGAAATGTGGGACTCCCAGTGAAGGCCCCAGATGCCCCCACTCAACCCCAACCTTGCACTCTCCAACCCCTGCACTCATTTCCCACCCTGTTGTGTTTTGCTCCAGGTTCAAGATCTGGTGAGACCCTGGTTCAGACCACCAAAGAGACAGAGAGGAAGAAATAGAGATTTTCCCTGTATAAACTGAATGTTACCTCCCTCTGTCTTTTTTCTTTTCTGGTGTCAGAAATGTGTTGGCCCCCAGAGATTTCATAAAACACTGTCATGAAAGATCCTCCCTGATACAGTATGTTCCTCATTACTAAAGGCAATTCCAAAATAAAAGGAGATCCTTTAATGGGAGATAAACATAAATCATATATAACACATATATCTGTCTGATTATACACACAAACACACACACATATATATATATATATATACATATATATATATATATATATATATATATATATATATATATATATATACATATATATATATATATATATATATATATGTATATATATGTATATATATATATGTATATATATGTATGTATATATATACATATATTCAGACTTTTATATATATACAGACTTATATATATATTCAGACAGTCATATATATATTCAGACTATCATATATATATATATATATGTTCAGACTTATATATATATAGAATTAGACTGTCAGGGGGCGACATTCTCTTCCACACAGAAAGGTGCATAAAGAATAGCTTTTATTCTTTATGCACCTGGTTCTGTGCAGGCAGGCATTGCAATGATAAAACGTTGAAGTTCAAAGGTTAAGGTCATTTTATTAATACCCGTGGGGAAGCGCATCATCTGCATTTTACCTGTATTCTCCAAATTCCTGACACAAATCTTAAAACACACAAGATTTCCATTAACTGGAAGTAGAATCCTGATCCAATCCTGACCAATGGTCTGAAAGCAGTGCAGAAATAAAGCACACAGGGGGGCATTAAGGGCATAAAGAGAACTGTTTAATCTGACACCGGACCGCCTGAAAATGTCTCTTCTTGGTGATCTTATTACAGAAGAACGCTCGCAGCAACATTGGCATCGTTCAGCCTTTTAGAGAAGAGGCACCCCATGTCTCACAGAGACACTGAATACACACACACACAGGCTGATTTCATCTGTGACACAGTGGGATTACTGCGCTGGAGCTGAAAACCTGGCTCATTTCCGGGTGAGCAGGCTTTTTATTTTTAACTTCATATGGCGTACTAAATAGTGGCAGATGGAAGCCGCAGCCCTGTTTTCCTCCTGCATCTGTAACAGCAGGACAAACAGCTCGTTCTCATGTGAGCAGCTCCACACAAAACCTTTATTACATTTTTACCTCCAAGGCCATGACTGGAAACATTTTCACAACACTTATCTACACACACTAGACATAATTTATTATCTGACTTAATGTAAGTACGTGAGGGCGACGCACCCTGCAATTACATTAAATAATCCACTTGCTATATAATTATACTTATTAAAGTTTGTAAGTTTGTAGGGGCATAAAAAAACAAAACATCAAGCAAACATCAAGCGGCTGCTTTGCAAATGAATGGTGCATTAAATGACTGTGTAACACTGTTGATCATTGATTGGTAATGATTTGATTGACTGCGTAAATGCCAAGAGGGCAGGTCTTATCTGATAGGCGGAGCCTGTGAGAGGCAGACGCCAAAAACACAAGAGGAACAACGTAAGAAGGTTGGTTTGCTGAAGAGCTGTGAAGGAGCCTTTGTTTGGTTTCTGTTCTCAAAGCTGCTTCATACGACACGTCTGCCGCTCGCCCTCATGTTCATGCAGCTCATCACAGCCGCCAGGAGCAACATGAAGCTACCGAATTCATGTGTTTCCTGTTTGGCCGGCTTTTTTCTCACAGGTCATTTAAAATATCTACTGTGAAGATACAGTATCTTCAGACGTAACATCTCTCTTTGTGGAACAGCTGTCAGTCGTCTCTACTCTTTCTCAAAGGTCCAATAAGCAATACTTGAGCAGCACTAGTCAGCGGCAGCACGCTATCATGCCTCTGGACACACAACATTACTCATTCATGCATTCATTGTCTACTGATTTATCCTCCACATAAGGGCCGCTGGAGCCAATCCCAGCTGACGCAGTGTGAAAGGCGAGGGGTCAACACACAGAGATGAACACCTACAGTGACTTTGGATTGGATCATTTCAAAATAGAAGTGCTTGTTTTAATATGCAACGATAAAAAAAAAACTTATTTATGATGCAAAATTAATTTATTCATTTAAAATTAAAAACACATAGAAATGACTCGATACAACTTGATATGGTTTGGAGGGCCGCATGAAATCGACTGGAGGGCCACATGTGGTCCTCAGGCCGCAACTTTGAGAGCACTGCTTTAGAGTGTTCCACTAACCTGTGCATGTGTGCATCTACCACAGAGATGCCAGGACAATATTAACCCTGCCATAAATATTGATTTGCATCAATATTTTGATGCAACACGTTTTAAGAAGCAAATAAAATATCAATTTAATCATTCAAAACATATTGTATTTTATTGTTTGAAAATACGGGTTAGGGTTTTTGTTTGTGGGCGGGCCTTAGGAAGCTGCCACACGCAAAGAACAAGTGTATTTTCAAACAATAAAATACAATATTTTTTAAATCATTGAATCACACACACACACATCCATCTGCAGTGTAGCTTAGTGGTGGAAGCAAAGCTGCTTCCAAACTACTAACAAGAGTTTTCTGCAGCCAAGTGGACTCACTCCTGAGAGAGAGACTGAACATGGACTACTCACAGACGCAGGCACAATATAATCTTCATATGAATCCAATAATATGCAGCGCTGATCATGACGGGTAAAAACCAAAACCACAACAACGTAGCTGTGACAAAATGTGTTCCTCATCTTCTGAACATTTGAGACCATGTTACAGGCGCTCGCATCATATCTGCATGTTAATGACGCCACCTGTGGTTGGATCTCTCAGGGCGGATGTTGGTACCAGGTGTGAACAATAATTCTGTCAATAAGCACAATATCATTCTGTTGATTACAAACATCGAACTGGGACTGTCATGGTTCTGCTTACTTGGCTGCTTTTCTCAGATTACACTCTGAAGGGAAGAGAGTCCTTAAGTACTGGACACGTCCCATCCTTTCACATATCAGATCCACTCAAATAAACATGAGAAGCCATAAAAATATATATATATATATAAACGGTGGTGCATAAAAGGCACAGGCAGGAGAAGGCATTTAACGCAAAGGAATTCTGGTATCACTTTAAGGCCGCCCAATAAATCAGACAGCACACAGGAGCTGATCCTTACACACACACACACACACACACGAGCATGTGGCAGCATGTAAACACAACAGCTGTATGTAAGGATAGGTGGAAGAATGTGCGTAAAATGCATCAACGTTTCTTTGTACTGGGAAGCGACAGGATTAGGATTCTCAGAAACAAAGACGTACACTTCTCTGTGAGGGTTGTCTCGTGCTGTGAGGCTGTGATGTGGTTTTGGAAGTCCAGTAGCATCTCTGGTATTTGTACAGCAGCGGACATGAGACTTCAAAGACAATCAGATAAAGAGTCCGAGAACACAGTGAGAGTCAAGAGCCCACGGCCTCTGTGTCCCCGGCAGTACCAGATGTTTCAACCAGACCCAGATGTTCTGACCTTTAACCTTGCTCGACTTCTGATGGAAGAACTTCCACCCTGATCCTGACGACGAATAAATGACTTTAAAGAGAGTGATGGGGACACAGAGGAGGGACAAACAACGGGTTCCCACACCAACTCAAACCCAAAGTCAACGTACAACAACAATTAATCCCATCAAACACAAACACAGTGGCTGTGAGCGTAACACAAAAGCCTCATCATTCGTCACTGTTCAGTCTGAAATTCACAGCTGGTCAATTTCTAATGCACCTCAACTTATCACTTCCTGTAGAGCACAAAAGCTGTTTGTGCTCTACAGGAAGTGAGGAGGCGAGGCAGGGAAGAAATCTGCGTTTTTAAATATTCAGATTCATTACAATACTCTAACATGACCAAGGCAGTCAAACACGTTTGAAAACAAGTTTTAAATCAGGTCGAAATGTTGACAGACATCAGAACAATACAGCAGTTACATTAAAAATAGAAGGCACTGTATTTAAGTCTTGACACAAGGTCTTAGTGTTTAAGCAGATTTATATTCTATATAATTACAACTGTGGGAAAAAGTGCACACAGCATCGCCAAAAGGTGAATGGTTTGTGTTTATATAGCACTGATCTAGTCAAAGCTGCACGTAGACTAGAATCGAACCCACAACCTTCGAGTTGAAAGGCGACTCGCTCCACTACTGAGCTACCATCGCTATCTATCCATACATTTTCTACTGCTTTATCCTCCACATGAGGGTCGCGGGGTCGCTGTGCTAGCTCACGCAGCTCACGCAGCTCACGCAGCTCACGCAGCTCACGCAGCTCACAATGCTACGCAGCTCACAATGCTACGCAGCTCACAATGCTACACAGCTCACACACCTACACAGCTATGCAGCTACACAGCTCACGCAGCTCACAATGCTACGCAGCTCACAATGCTACGCAGCTCACAATGCTACACAGCTCACAGCCACACAGCTCACGCATCTACACAGCTCCACGCATCTACACAGCTCACGCATCTACACAGCTCACGCATCTGCTCACGCATCTACAGCTCAGCTCACACATCTACACAGCTCACACAGCTACACACAGCTCACACATCTACACTCACACATCTACACAGCTCACACATCTCACACAGCTACACAGCTCACACATCTACACAGCTCACACATCTACACAGCTCACGCATCTACGCATTCACTCTCCTCTAACAGTATGCAGCCAAAAAAAGTTCAAACTTTGACACATTTGTGTACAGGATTTTGTTGGTGAACAATAACACATCTAACACCATTGCCCAACTATGGCTAATCTGGACAATCCACACTGTATGTATGTTGCTATTGGGCTATGTTGGTGCTAAGAGAAGGATTTCAGTGAAAAGTGTTGTTTTTTTGCAGTGCTACACAGTCAAAAATATAATTTTCCACTATTGAACGGGTTTGCATTAAATCCAACAGTGAGAAGAAGAGTGAGAGCAGGAGAGAGGGAGTGAGGCTTGAATGTCTCAGGTCAGATGATTCCAATCCCTGATCCCTTCACTTCTATCTTTCCCCTACAGCACGGAGGGACAAGGCCAACGTTGGTGTTGGGGGGTGTTGGATGACATAGAGGGCAGAATGAGAGAACGGTCTTCTATAGGTACAATACTTTTGTAAAACAGGAGGATACATTAGGTTTCCACAGATCCAGATTTGTGAGTTTAAGCCGAGAATATTAGAGTTCATTTTATATACATAATTATCATATATTACACGTTTCACTGCGGAGAATGTTTTTAAACAGTGATAACTATACAAATGAAACGCATCATCATCATCGAATTTCATTTAATTACGATGCAAGACACAAACTTGGCACTGTGAGAGCATGTGGCAAAGGGAAGACTTCAGAGAGGGAATTTTCAAAAACCAGTGATAATGACGTCAGTGCTGATATTTCAAACAGGCTTTTTACTGTCTGTACAGAGTCTTACCCACTTCCCTCTTTGTATTTGCTATGACTTTTCACTCTGGATCAAGTCATATTAATATGACCACTGCAACTATAGGCATTACCTGCAAAAGCTGAATTACCAAATTACAAGTTACAAGAAACTGGCATGGTGTGTGTGTGTGTGTGTGTGTGTGTGTGTGTGTGTGTGTGTGTGTGCTGTGTGTGTGTGTGAGAGAGAGAGAGAGAGGAGAGCTCTAATTAGCTTTGGTCACTGGTTACAACAGCAGCCAGTACTACACTATGATATGAAATAAGCAACATAACATACAGTATAAAAATGAATCAAATAAAAATGTACAGTAATAATAATAAGAAGTGAACAATGAAACAGGTGTGAACACATATGCCAGAAATGGAACGTCACACACTGAACTATGAGTGACAAAAACACAGTAAGTGACATATGCAGTGATGATGTGATGAGACCAGGCGTCTACAGGTCAACTGCTGTCTGTGACCTCTGTCACACTGTTTTGATGTTTGTTTTTCCTCTCTTATGAATTGCTGTAGTTTTCCAGGTCATTTCAAACATGCTGAAAATGAGATTGGGGTCTGTGATGTGGGTCTCTGCATGCTTTTGTGTTTCTGATGCTTTCTCACTTTGGGTTTATACCTGTCCTATTTCAGAAGTCCTGGCAGAACTGAGCTGTTGAGGATATTGAGTGAGTCAGGAGTTTGAAAGAAGTGGAGTCGGATGTGGTTCACACATTCCATCAGAGACTCCGATTACACTGCAGGAAACTCTGCAAGACACACACTGACTAACTCACTGATTCATAAACACACACACACACACACACACAATATTACACCTCCATCTTTCACTCACTGACACGCTTCCTTCCTGCCTTTTCCAGATAATTGACTTATTGACTTGTAGCTGTGTTTCAGTCTCCTTGTGACTCCACAATAACGCTGTATAAAAAATAAAGAGACACCACGAGTGGAGTGTCATTTCCTTTCCACTTTCCTGAAGAGAGTTCGGTGATAAGAGTTATGGCCGTGTTCATATAACCTCCAAATCTATGCGGGAGAGACCGGAGCAGCACAGCATCTACTCACAGTGCTTCTATCATTCATCTTTCATACTCATAGTCAGGAGCAACATGGGGTGAAGTGTCTTGCACGTTGGTCAGGATGGTGAATCCTGATGCTGTTTCCCTCAGACGTAAACATTGGCACGGAACGTCTGCTTCAGTAAAAACCACAGCAGCAAATCGACAGTGGTTTCCCATTACAATACTTAAGTACAACTTTTCATCCGTCATACTGTTTTCACACAGTCACCTCAGATGACTCTGTGTTCTTTATACGGCCCATATTCTGTTGCTGTGACACACATGAGGATGGCTGCTGTGCTTGCAGTGGACTCTCTGTGTATAATTTGCATCGGTAAGAAGCTGAAGTTGAAACCCTGGTGCTGCCTTTAAACTCAAGATAACTTTAAACGATTTCTGAAAGAGCACATTTTAAAATCCTCTCATGTCGTACAGCAGTGAGAGGAAGCACAGGTCCAAGTTCAGCCTGAAGCCCCGCCCACATTCTCCCCTCATTTGCTGACGAGGAGGACCGTCCATCTGACAGTCCAGCAGCCACGTTCCCTGTGTAATGAAGCCCAGCTGGAACGAGCAAAGACACAGCCTGACATAACTCACCCTTCTCTCCCTCACCCTGTCAACAAACCACCCTCTCCTCCCCTTCTCCTTCCTCCTCATCTGGCAGGTTTCTCTCATCAGGCCCGGGTAACGCTGGCTAACAGCACAGGAATGCTGGCCCACAAGGCTTGGTACTCCCTCGCTATCTCAAAGACATTCAGCTGCCAATGAATTACTGTGACTTGTTAAAGGTACACCTATCCCTGCAGCACAAATAACGACAGAGTGTATGTGAACATGGGCAACGCGGAAACAATAAGACTCTCAGAACATTGAATGCTCGTCTATGGCCTGGAGCAGAAGTGGAGACATTGTCTTGGCGAGACCATGCATTCCTGCCTTAGTAATAACCCACTCCAAAGTTCATCATCATCATCATCATCATCTTTATCAGTGCTGCTTTATACTTGAACACCTTCATATTCAGCGTGGCTCCAAACCACTGCCAAGCATTTCTCCTGCTCTCTGGGAGCAGTACCGGGTCAGTCTGTGGGTTGGACTGCTGAGGGGCCCACGGTGGTTCCGCTCTGACGGTAGGAGGAAACTCCTTCAGGAAATACCAAACTGCCAGACATTCTCTCTCACACACACACACACAATCTACAATCTTTATTCTTTTTCCCTCCAACAAGCAGAGTAAAGCTCTGCCACAAACGATTCAATTCAATGAGTCCATCATTGGTCTCTGTAATAAAAACACCAGGCTTGTATTTGGTGTATTTTCCAGGTACAGCATTCTGCGAGCTGAACCTGTGGTGTTACACAACCCCGAGTTTGGCTGCAGGCCAGGCATTTTATGGCATCGGTTGCAGAGCCGGCTCAGTTAAACAATAAATCACTGCAGAGTCATGTTTCTGCCGCATGAGCCCAACCTCCATCGAGGTTTTTTTTTTCCTGCCCTTGGACTAAAAACGAGGTACAAGCATATTAATGAGTTATTATGAAAAGACGAAGTTCAAGCCTGAAAATCCCCTTTTTCTTCAGCTGTGCCAACACCATGACACTCTCACCAGTAATTCCACTTGCTTTTCTCAAATCAATCAAAATCACGAGTCGAGACACCCTGCGACGTATGTAAACTTGGAACTTGGAACCCGATCTCAACTCAACTGCAGATTTCTACATAGATATTAATGACAGACGCCTCCAATTTGAGATGAAGTGTTAATATTTTGCACAGTTGTGGAAGATGGAAAACATTCAACATGGGGGTTCATTACTCACATGCTTGTAGGTTGTTTGACACTGACACACTCATCTGAACAGTGTGTGTTACAGAGATAAGCTCCCTCTAATTTTCACTTTCATTTCATTCTGAAAGTCTCTAACTTTCCCCCAACAACTGAAACACGTACACCTTCATATGAAGAACTCTATACCTAATCACATACAGAGTCGGGTTAAAACCAGACTGTACACATTGTAATGCATACTTATTCGAATAAAGCTTTGTTTTAAACAAATGTCTGTACACAGCACACGTGCTCCATGTCTTCTTCTTTCTGTCGCAGTGCTGCAGCGTCACATACAGGCCTGCCATATGCACAAAGGCATTGAGAGTCATTTCAGTGGTGTTTTGTGTGGATGAAGACATTTCCTGAAACTACACAGTGTTTACAGGAAACTAAATACGTTTCTTTACGTTGCCGTGTGCGTCGGGCCACAGAGGAATCCATGTCCTGCTGTAGTTCCTACACTGAGAGACTAAATCCACTCACAACAACCTCTTTCTAAAATGTTACTCATATTCTACGTAGAATAAGATTGACATACATTATTGCATTCAGTAAAGATGGTGGATTTAAATGTAAAGGTTTGTTCTTAGACAAAAGTGTGTGCTTATGTTTGTGGTAAAGTGGCTGACCACAGGAAGTACTAATCAGTTGTGTGGTCTGGAAGCTACCTTCCCTTTCCCCTGTGCCCTTCACATCACTCTTCTCCCTCCACAATAGAGATACCAGTATCACATTACTAACACTGAGGGTTAAAGGTCAATCCCATTTTTCAGCCCTCTCTTTCACTCCCGCCCCCCCAACAGACCCTTTCCCAGAGGTTACAGCCTCCTGTCATCGAAATTCACATCAGTTCACGCGTGGCAAGTGACCGGTATCCGTCGGAAGCCGTGTATCTCCTCTCCCACCTCTCTCACCCACACACCCACTTTAGTGTCACTTTGACAGACAGTTGTCCAATCTCAGGGACCACTCACACAATGGGTCGGACATGTTTAAAACACTGCTGGCCTCTTTGTGCCATTGTGTTGGTGTGTCTCTGTTACACCCTGGATTAAGCCTGTATTTGAGAGCTGTGGAGGGTTCAGGTTACAGCGAGGTAACACTGAGCTTGTGATGACCTGCTCCTGCAAAGAGAAACCAACCTGGAACAAACCTGGAACAAACCTGGAACCAAACCTGGAACACGGGGCTTCTCAAGATCTCAACATGAATAAAAAACTGTTGAAAACTTTTGGTAAAAACTCCTTACTTTCATTTCTAAGGTTTATAAATATGCGTCGTTCAAAATATACGACACAACCAGCAAGTGCAGTTATGACAGGAAGGAGGAAACATTAGAACATGTGACATTAAAAGCACATCACATGACTTTGTCCGTTTCAGTTTGCTTCACTACACACGTTTTAATCTTTGTGTTGTCACATGTTGTGTTAGTTCTAGTCCATCAGTCATGAATGACAGGAACCATTTAAAGTACCTCACGACCTGAACAGTGCCAAAGCAGAGAATAGTGGAAACTAGGATGATAATCTTTAGCTGCCTCACAATTCAGTTCAGTTACTAAAGAGAATGTATAATTGCATCTTAATTTGTTCATTTAAAAAAATTTATTTAAAGATCAATAATTAAAAAATCAATTGTATTTACTTCTATTTGCATTTATTAATACAAAATGGAACAATAAACAAAAATCTAAGGATAAAAGAATATAATAAAAGAATAAATTAGGGGCCACATATCAATGGGGTCATCTTCCGTGACGCGGTGTGGACGGCGCTGTTATTGGTGGAATATCTGACGTCTCTGTGACCTTTGTCGTGGGAAGAAAGCGCAGGTACGTTTGAAACTTTCAACAATGTTCACAGAAAAATTACAGATAACTATAGGAGTATTTCTATGGTGGCAATAATCTGTGGGAAGAACAAGAAAAACTGTGACCAATCTGAAGAATGTGTATGGTTCCTCTGAATAATAGGAAGCCTTAACTTTGTGGACATATTTACAGTTGATCATGTCCTTTATAATACAAAGACTATATAAGTTACTTTTGTGAAAATTGAGGAAAAGAGGAAGAAGACAGACAAACTTGGCTGTATTCCACAAAATGTGCACCTCGAAATGCAGGAAATAGTGTGTGTGTGTGTCAGAGAAAGGCCATTTAGTGACAGCAGACTGCACACTGTCCTAAATCACAGCTTCTACACTGAGGAAAACCACACCCGAGCCTCACATGCATGTGGGTGAAGTTGCACTAACCCTCAACACCAATCTGCCTGTGATTGTGGTGACATGATGCTTTACAACGACAGTTTGTCTCAAGATCAAATGCAGAAGCGAGGGCTTAGTGTCAGTCAAAGTGACAGGTGATCATTTTCTCACATGCAAACACGTGCTTACTTCAAACTAGACTTTATATTTATAGCAAACCTCCTACTGCGGGTGGGACTTTGCTTTGTTTTTGACCGATTAGTGTCGTTTATTTATGTAATATAAACTTTAACATGGACTTATTCAGAATGTTGCCCAAGCATGTAAACACAGAGGAAGTTAAGACCAGATAAACAGATAAACAGTCCACTAATAATAATAATAATGAGGATGACGATGCTAATGCACATTAAATATAAAAGTTAGTTCACAGCTACACTGATAATGGAAAAAAGGGGCGATTCAAACTTGAGTTTAGAGTCATTAAAAAGCAAGGACTGAACTATGAGTGAGAATGTGAGAGCAGTAGAGAGCCTGGCTCTCAGCAATCTTTGCACAATCAATGTCTTTCCTTGTGAACCATCTTGGAAAGCTTTTAAAATAATGCTAATATTTCATGCTTCCTCTGTGTGAAAGAGCCATGGGCCTCTGCCAAACAGTCAAACTCAGCCCTGATAGCCCTGATTCATGTGTCGAGTGCCAGACATTCAGACAGCACAGCTCGACAAAGGCTTGTTTGATGGATAAATCATGCTGCTCATAAAAGCCATTCGCTTCTTTATGTCCGTCTGGTGTTCACACATTCACATCCATCCATTAAGGAGGCAAACAGAACTTCAGGGTCTCTCATTACCTCGCACTTCCTCTTCCTCATCAATGGCTTCTACGAAAAGGAATCTGAGGAATCCTGGAGCTCAGTCTGTCGGTGAAGCATAAACACAGACTCATTTCTGACACGCGTGCTAAACCATTCAAAGACGCAAATGTGGAATAAAACAAGTCACTGACGACGATGTCTGCATGATACGAAAGTCCTAAACCAGCTGCCAGCTTCCCAACGCTGCCTGAGTCTGAGAACTCCACCCAGAGAAAAGTGGAGAGTTTGCTGCCTCAGCACTTCCAGACAGCTGCGGTTCACCTCGAGGTCTAACTGCATCAGCCTGGAGATGAAGCACCTCTGAGAGCCAGCGGTCCTCAGCAGGCCCCGCTGGCCTCTGACTGACACCACTGCACTGCCAGAGACATGGAGCAGGACAATAATAGCTGCTCATTCCTAATCCGTGTATCATTCCTTTATTCATTTTTCAAAATAAGGGCGTCTTTTCTTCCAGTTCCATCTAACACAAGTCACGTGACCCAAAGGTTGCGTAACGTGTAAGTGACCTGTGACAGGGGAGGAGCTTCACACGGGAGGGTGACTCTGAAACCAGAAGACATGACCACGGAGAAAATATCATCTGTCGTGAGTCAGAAAGATATTCACAGATTTGAACTTCCACCATCAATAACATTTAAACGACTTTCCGTGGTCAAATCAGCTGCTCCTCAATGTGAAGTGCGCTGATATTCTCTCTTCCAACGGTCCAATCTGGCTTTCAAAATAAAGTTCCATCAAAAGCCAACATAACGCACTGAGAAGAAAAAGGTTAATTATATGTCAAAAATAATTATGTTAAATAAAACATTGGTGAAATGTATTGTATAGACTGTATATAGTGGAGCTATAGTCTTTCATCCTGTTTTATAGTGTCTCATGTGCACATGTCTTATATCATTTATATATATATATATTTATGGAATACATTCTATTTCTACCTTGTTGTGATTTTTGGCTTTAACCCCTAACCCTAACCCTGCAAATGAGACACATAAAGTAAAGTCTTATCTCGTTGTATAAAACACTTTTACTGTTTAATGTAATATTTGTCGATCATTTTTATTAGTAGTATATGATTTCACTTCCCTTGGCTCACTACCTCTTGCACTTCATATACAGGTAATATTAAGTATATTTACTGTATAATTTTGGAGTTTTAGAAACTTAATTGTCCACTTCATAACGGTTGCTAAGTGAACTTTGACCCCGGGTTACTTGAAAAGCACACAGTAAAAGTACTTCATATGACTTGTGTATGAAGTACAAGCCATAAACAAACCATAAACTAACATATATTATAAAACATATTTTCAAAAAATAAGATAAAACTTTATAAAAGATTCCTTTATTCCTTCCATATTATTTGTAGTGTAACTGCAGCCAAAATCATAACAAGATAGAAACAGAAGTAAAAGAGAAATAAGGTAAATAAATATCAATAAATATATGCAAAGAAATGTAGAAGACAGACGATATAAAAACTATAGCTCCACTGTTCACAGTATATTTCACTAATGTTTTATTATACATCCTTATTTTACATGGAATCACATAATAATTTAACTTTTTTCTTTTCACTACGTTGTGATCGATTTCGATAGAACTTTATTTTGAAAACTGCAAATAGGACTGCATGGTTTGGACCCTTTGAGTGGAATTGGCGTAAAGGAGAGAATAAGAGCGGCTGAAGCCTGTAGTCTATTCTTATACACAGCTTGATAAACTCCATTGTTGTCTGTTGCGTTCAGTGTTTATTGTACTTGGCAATAAGACATTAGACATTTAAGTTTTTATCATCGTAAATAGACATTAATAGCAGCATGGAGGTAGATGGACTCTCTTACGTGTGCCATTGTCTGAGCTCCTCTCCCGATGACGACAGGACTGATCTCTAACTAACGCAATGACAATCATCCACTTTCAAATTGAGATTCCAGTGCATGCATATACACTCATGGACAGGTAGTTGACAGATACCAAGGTGTGGTGTGTCACAATGGAGCTATTTTAAGGGTTTGATGCAGGAGCGTTTGATTCTTTCCTGTGGAACGAATACAATACAACAGGCAGAACAAGTGCCGTGTCAAACTCTCACGTATCATGCCAGTTTCTGCCACTCTGTGTTCAAACTGTTACTGCCAATGAAAAGAGAAGAATGGCGCAGGGAACTACTGAGAATGAGATGTGATACAGCAGCTGGATGAGAGCAAAGATAAGAGCAGGGTTTATTTGATCAGCATCAGTCCTCTCACTCACCATGAACACAAACACATATCCAGCACATACTCGTCACTGACTCCCACAGGCCTGTGCATGGAGCCTCTTGCTTTTAACATTTGTTTGTGCCACACAAGAATAAACTTGCTTTATCAGTCATGTATTAACAGAACATGACTGCACTGCAGGGAATGCTGGTACGTGACTCTAACAAAGCCTGATTTACATTTGTGTTTCTCAGTACATGGGAACTTCGGGTGGTGATTCCTTTCTGTCAATCACATGCATGGCATGCACAATGTCATCTCACTGGAAACAGCAAAGGTGCCAGTGTGATGACGCTAAACATTTCTTAGTAGATCAACACACTAGTGGAAAATTAAGTGACAGCAGTTTTTGAATTCTATTTATTTCTATTCAAAACATCACATCTCAACAAGCCATCATCAGATTTGTTTATTTAGCAACGCAATAATGACCGTGCTACAGAGATTCCTAAAGTGTGGGCTGTGGCCCCCTACTGGGATGTGTTGGTACTGCAAGTTGGCCGTAAATGTTTATCAGAGGGAGCGACAGACTCCTGAATTCCAAAATTTGTGGGGGAAAAAAATGGTGGAAAGAGAACACACACAAACTACACTAACTAGGTAGTCAGTGTGTATAATGTAATAGTAGAAGAATTTTGACATTCCTGTGAGGCCAAACAATTCTTGTTGCATCACTCTGATTGAGACAGAGATGCGAGTGCAAAAGGGTGAGCTGAGACAATGACAGTGATGGGATACAGAGACAGATGAAGACAGAGTGAGAGACAACTTCCCATTAATCACCACTTTGCCTCCGCCTCCTCCTCTTCTGACACCACAGAGCTGTCAGTCGCTGTGTTTCAGTTTATCCCCTCCAGCGACACATGAACTTGCCAGGCTCCACTTGCACAGTGTGCACATGCACGGAGACACAGACACCAACTCTATGACATGTACACAAAACCCGTCAACATCAACAATCAGTGCCATTAATGCTAACTGAGACTAATTATGACGCTGGATAAATTGCACAGATGAGGGAATGAGAGGAAACCTCAAACTCAAATCAATTAGCTGTTATATGACAAGTGACTCGTCAAGAAACTTTGTATTTGAAGCCTACATTATATATATATATATATACAGTATATATATATATATGTACTACAGATATATAAAGGTGTGTGTTTCTAGTAGAGATGGAAGTGGTGGAATGGTTTGAAGTCAACATATCAAATAAAGGAACGACTGCTTGTGGATGCAGCAGGTCCAGACTTTGTCTCCTGTGCATGCGACTCTTCAAAGCAACTGTCATTCAATATTATATATTATATATATATATAATTCAACGACACTTCTATCCTTTCTGTTGCTTCTATAATGTGCAATTGTCTTGCTTCTGGCATAACATTTTTTTTGAGGAGCTTTCAACATAATGTTCATCCTTGACACCGAGCACACGTGACTTCCCACATCAAATAGAAAGAACCATTTATAAACAGCAAAGAACACTCACTACTCTCAACGCTGAGTTTTAGACACACCTGACCACAAAATCCCTCCCGCTCTCACTGATTAGCTGGCATATTATTTTGCGATTGCAATCAACTGCTTAGAGCCTCTGTGTTGCAGAAGGCATGCCTCTTACCCAGAGGCCTCTGGGGCAGCTGTAAACACAACTGTCACCACTGTGCCAGTAGCGTCACTTTTACCATATTACTAAGGGAGCCAAACAAGCGGGTTGCACAGGATGTGACGAGCGACTCATTGATTGTAAACGCTTTACAAGGCAAGACTTGGCCATTTCTAACTTTTACGAGCAAGTAAAAAGCAACACAACAATCTGCAGTTAAAGCATAGCACAGGCACTTTAAAGTGAGTGAATCTCACTTCATGGATCACATGCATGAGACAAAGGAGGAGGCGCTCACTGGGAGTCAGTTATCAGTTCAAGGCTAATAAATCTCTCAACATCTTTCCAAATCTGTTAGAACCAAACAAAGGGACCTATCTGATCACATCAGAGATCAAGTCATCCTCCTATACATCACCTGGCAACCAAAACTAATCATACCCATTAGACCACAAAGCACAAACACGCCTCTGAAGCTCAGATGAAGGCAGAGTGCTGGCACAGACCCACAGGTTGACAAGTGGGACTGCCAGCTCTGCACAATGGAGAGAAACAGCAGTCATGACAGTTGGTGAAGGTATGAAAGTTACCTGGAGCTTTACTCAAAGTCACGCTAGCAGCTTCAAACCACACGCCTTTTGTTTTTCACGTGTGACTGTCTCACAAAAATGCTGCTCGCTTTTTTTTAATTTGGTTTCAAACTGTGCATTTCACTTCTGGGCGAACAGCGTTGATGACTGTGGACAATCTCATTGTCTGCCATGCTGCCTCGGGGCATAGGATTCAAAAAGTGCAAAGCACAAAGACAGACTGACAGACAGACAGACAAGAGCACTTGCACCACATGTGGAGCACACCTGCATATTTAAGCCCCTCACAGTCTGCCCAGTGCTTGCTCACTCCTGTCCCAAGGGGCTGAGGAGATACATGAGCTCATGTCACACACACACACACACACACACACACACACTGACAAGGACAATGATGAATTACAAATGTATTAGCAAACAGCCAGAGGAGCAACTCCTCTCATGTACAGCCACGTGCACATTCTGCACCACACCAAACTCTCTTGCACCTAAACAGCAAATACATAATGAAACATGCGCCGGGTGACAGATTTTTCACTTGAGGCACAACGCTGAGCTGTGAGCTCCGTGTCAGTCACTTCCTGTCTCGTGGGATCAGAGGTTAAACACTTCAGTCACTTTAAGCCCTTCCTCTGAATGATTTGAGAGAGTGGCGAAAAGTGTTTCTCTCTCTTTATTCCCGTTCCCTGTCTCATTCAACTTCTCTAACTTAAAAAAGAACGGACAAACACAGTGTCAGAGAATATGCTGCAATACTGTGGATCCTTGATTCATCATTTATTTAGAAACAACATTTTCTATGTTCAGGTTATTATTATTTGATCACATCAATGTAAAATGACTACATTAGAATTTTTGACTGTTGGTTTTAACATCTAAATCCCTCATTAAGGGCTTTTGGAACTCAAACAAGGTCATTTCTTATATATTTTGACATAATAATAATAAAAGAATGAAAATAATCCTTAACAGCTAATAATTGTAATAGAAACCACCTATAGATTTATTTCTAATCTGTCATTTAACCTGCAACTACTTTTACTGGGAAGTCACTTTGAGATTATAATTTCCTTTCTAAACTTTTCTGCACATGTTTTTAATTATCTTAAGTATGTGGAAAGAACCTCCACACATATGAAGAACATGAAAACATAGGCATCCATGTCACGGGATATTTTGATTTCCTGTGACAAAAGCATTTACTGTGTCAGTGTTTATTGTGCGTCTATGAATTCATTTTTTAATTCATAGTGAAAGCTTTGCACACATATTAGTAAACACCCCTGAGAACTGCATGAGGAGAAACATGAGGTTTTTCATGAGGTTTGTTTGACACCTGAGTGTTTGATCATGAGTATATTTGTCTTTTAAGCCGTTACTAGAAAGCAATTATGTTCAAATAAAGGCTTTAAATAAAGGAAACATCAACACCTCAAATGAAGGAATCACAAAAATAACATGTAGCTACTCCATACCATTACAAACAAGGCAGTTTGCAGTTGTAACAGAAGCACAGCAGTTAACGCACTTCTGTGTTCCTGATCATCCACAAAAGAGAATATTGTAGACATGTGATAATGATGGCCCGAGCACCTGGTGGTGCTTCAGTTAATGGTTTTAATCAATTTTTATCTCCGCTTTGATTACATTTGCTGGCTTAAAAATCTATGAAAACACATGGAACTTTACCTAAAGTGCAGGACCTGGAGGAAAAACGTTTGATCGAAGGTACGAGGACTGCACAAAACTTGTTTTGGTATTAGCTCTGGTTCCTGACAACATCATTTCATTTCATGAGTGGATGTTTACTTGCAGTCACTTTAAAGTTCCAGCATTATTAACAGAGGAGTTCTCTGATTCATGCAATGTTTTCAGACATAAGCACATTAGGTTCACGAGCCATCATCACTATAGAACACAAAAGTGACTCCTGACTCCTCAGTGTTGTAGCCATGAATAAACGTGCCAACGCGCACAAAGCATAATGGTGCAGGTGTGTGACCAGTGCCGCCATCACCTCAGCAGCCAGTCAGCAGGGCCTCTCTGCTAATCCTCCAGTGTCACTCAACTGGATCTCCGCAGTAATCTTGCCAGACTGAAGCCGCAGTGGAACACTGCTGGCTTTAAACTGAAAACCTGACAGCTTATCTAAGGCACAACACCTCAGGGTAACCCTACACCCTCCGCTGGAGCAGCCATACAATACCCCTCTGGGACAGTGATGAGAGAAGGACTTCCAACCTGTCAAAGACGTTGCACACACTGTGAAAGAAAAGGGGATAATACACTGGTTCATTTTGGACTCGGGTGTTCATTGGAAGCTCATTTGGATGCTTACGACTGTTGCAAACATGTGTTTCTAGTCCTGTGCCAAAAGTAAAGGTCCCTTCACTAGATTATGAGCACCCATTCAGCACCCACCAACAGGATGTAGCCAACATTACTCTTAAAGAGGTGAACTGGCCTGTTTCCAGCTGTTTAAAAGCATACAATGAGCAGCCCCAGGCTGTCGACTGGATAAGCGCTGATAAGTGTATGGTACCAGACACAATGACCGGCAATCAGATACATGCAGAAAAAAAAGTTATTTTCATGTTAAGGTCAAGTATATAGGGCGGGGGAAACCTAATGTACAGGTTTGTGAATAATAATAATAATAATAATAATGATGATGATGATAAGTAGTATTATTATTGCTTTAGTGCTATTATTTACACATTAAAGCTGACTAATATGAACGTTTTGTTCATAATGTCTGTATTTCTGAAAGCTGCCATTCTGTTCCCGCTGAAGATTTTGATCACTAAATGCTTTGTTTTTGTTATTTTTATATCAATTTTAAGCCTGGTCTAATAGCTTTTTTTTTCTTTTCTAAATGTAGCACTTTGAGATTTATTTTAATTATTTATTATTTATTATTATTATTATTATTATTATTATTAACACAGCTCAGTCAGCACTCACAGTTGCTGTGTTTCCATCATGTTACGGTTCAGTTTGGTGCAGGACGTGAGGTCTGGAATGGTAAAGCCTTAGCTCGCATTTATACTGAAAACAGTACAGTAGCTTTACTCGGTAGGTGGGGTGAGGGCTGTGCCCGCCATGGCCATGTACGACGACATCGAACACTACACAGCAGACACAATGCAGGACATCCAGCTGTGTTTGTGGCTGTTTGCCTCGACTACCACAGGATATTTACACCAATTGCAAGGGAGGGATGTTTTTCTGTCACCCAATCAGCTGACTGTTGTGGGTGGAGCTACTGTACCGCACAGTACCAAACCGAACCATTCCAGTCAATGTTCTTGTTACTGCTTTGTCCTTGTGTGTGTGTGTGTGTGAGCTGGGTTACAGGTGTGCATGTCTGAGTGAATGACATGTGTGTGTGAGTGTCGGTGGATCCTGGGAGCTGATTGGTCCTGCACAGGAGGAATCTGAATAAGAGGCCTGAACATCTCAGCTGCAGTGGACTTCCTCAAAGCACTCACAGCCAGACTGCCAGCAGACATGTTTGTTTTAATAAACCTTTAAAAGGGTTTGTTTTACCTGGTGCTGGTGGTTTCTTGGGAGTGAATTCTTTTTCACTATAACATACGTATCATACCTGTGTCTGAGCCCCATAAGACCAGACAGCTTAAAAATCTAAAACAATCATATTAAAACATTCTTCCAGTCATCGCAGCAATATTGTGAATAGTGATTATTTTGATCGATAATCGTGACGGAAAATCTCCATGTTAAATCTCCATGCCTAGTTAAGTTTAAATAATATTCAAGTACTAAAAAGACCTTCAAATGGGAACAAGACCAGGTGAAAGCTGACTTACCACTTCAGTGGGGCGGAAGTATTTGGGGTCCACCCTAACATGTATGGCCCCCGTCTCCTTGCAGCGGCCAATCTCATCCACATCCTTTCCTTCCCACCTGGAAACAGAAAAAAAACATTTTCCCACCGCTGTTCATCCAGATCCAGCTCCACGTCTCTCCATGTTATTTGTTCTGTGGTTTGTTTCTTTAACATCTCATGCAGACAAAACATGTCAGCTGCCTTTTTTTCTCTTAATTCTACACAACGGGCATTTGTGAATGGCAACGCACACCTTCAGCAACATGCCTGTGTCTGCCAGGACACACGAGGGAGGGGAATGAGGTGTTCTAATACTTTGATGCTGCATATGAAGAATAAGATCAGATTCATGGCTTTGGTTTGTGTTTAAATGAAATTGTGTTTATTATTTCTGTGTCTTGGCAAAACCAAAAAATGCTTCTCACTTTGATCATGTATGGAACAGGCGACAGAATGTTGACATGCAAATGGCATGAAATCATAACAAGTAAACCTTGTAATAGGTGAGTCATGTGGATTTGTGACTTGATAGAATCTGGTGTGTGTTTGTGACGTGGAGGTTTCGGTGTGTACTCACACAATCGTCTTGCCCACTTCTTTGAAGGCCTTCTCCACAAACTCCCTCACACTGTGCACCTCTCCTGTTGCTATGATGAAATCATCTGGCACCTCCTGCTGCAGCATCAGCCACATGGCCTGAAAGACACACACACACACACACACACAGAGGTTGAACTCATGGCAGATCATAAAGACAGTTTGGCGCTTCACACTGGACACTGCCCAACCCGATACTGACAGACAGGAAGTGAACCTGTGACCCCTGAGTGGGGCACTCGCCTGTGCCTCTGTCCTGACGTCATTGTGAGGGCTCATGGGATGCATAGTGTGGGAAAGGAGGACAGAGCACTCCCACAGGCTAAATGTGCTGCTGGCACATATACACACACACACAGAAGAAAGTCATGCACATGCTCATATGCAAGCAAACAGCTCATGGTCTAGAGCAAAAATGAAAAAAAAAATAAAGCTACAAAATCCTCCAACAACTTGACTGATTCTGACTACACAACAAAGACGGCCTTCATTACAAGCCTATTTACCCCAGTGAAAGATGAAAGTCTGGGCCCAGTGCTATATTAAATAACCAGTGACAGCATTTTGTGCGGTTTCATAATATTTATGGTCAGAGCTGCTGACCCCTGCCACTTCTAGCCTGATTATGAGAGACTCGCTGGGGACACAAAGACAGACAATCTAATCTCTGAGGGGCGGAACTGGCAAAAAATGATTTTATTTCTTATTATTTTGACGATAATGAAAATGACTGGATATCCTTTAAAATTTTAATTGTTGCTTGCAGATTGGACACAGAAAACAACTCTTACTGAATGTGAGTTTCGGGGTCGGTTTCTTTGGTTTTTGCAAAGTCATTTTGCACTTCTTTAAAACAACAATGTGAGCGTCCTCTGGTGGTTTCTTGGATGAAATCGGAATATGTAGAACATAAAACAAATAAAAAATAATAATACAATTATGTAATAATAATAATAATGATAATAATAATAATAATAATAATAAAGAATAGTTTTTTTCTCCTCAATATTGTTCTACTTTAAAATATAACTGTCTGGATGTCATATTAGGATAAAGTTAAACAGCCCTAACATAAAGTAAACAATGGCATCAGTCTAGTAGGGACATGTTGACCACGCGTCAGTCAGATCAGTCATGTGATCAAGATCATGTTTGTTTATCTTCTCGGGACCTTGACAAAGTATATAACTGGATCTTTAGGGGACCATGGCTGTGTATACTGATGTATACTGAATTGAATGCCAATGATTTGAAATCATGACTAAGAAACAAACCAGCTCACATTTAGTTTTGTAAAAGGAAAAAGAAAGAAAATGAAAATGTGTGTTATTGTGACACTCTTGTGAACTAAAGTAGTACATGTTGCCTTCTTGAACATGCTCACACACACATTACAGCAGTGATGGAATGCTCTTCCTTGGGGAGGCCAGGCCATCCTATCTCAGGATCGTTTGGGGTCACCTGAATGCTCATGGCTGATAGCTCCCCTGAGCCTGATCTTTGACCTCTCACCCTCTGGCCCCTGATCAACAAACCAGTTCTCACACTGCTATATGCCAATTCGGCAACTCATGCCGTCACTAAAGCAAAAACTGAATTAAGACATTTAAATGTTTCCAATTCTTCCCACATATTTTGACTCACTAGCTCACCGGTTAGCCACTGAAACAGCTGATAGCTGAAACCTGGTGTCCAGAGTGTACAACAGAAACCCGGAGACAGGAGACCAGAGCCTCGGTGTCACACACGATAAACAATGAGCCGCTGGTGTGTTTTAATCCACTCGGAGCCAAAATCTGCAGCTAACAGCTGAGTGGCTAACAGTTGGTGCCGCTAAAACACAAAAACTAGCAACAACAAACAGGCATTACGTCACCAACTTAACTTTTACTTTGTAGTAACGAGTAAGACGGTTAAGGGAAATGTGTCGGAGTAAAAGTACACGTTATATTTAGGAAATGTAGTGGAGTAAAAGTAAAAGTTGTCAGAACTATAAATATAGAAGTAAAGTACACAAATGTGAAGTACAGTAACGAAATATTTGTACTTCACAACACTGATGCTGTGAATGTATGCACAGGTTTCCAGTGAACGGGCACCGTCAGGTAATCACTTCATTTATTATAATAGCTGATTATTGTAAAGAGTACGAACTTTATGTTGCATCACAAACATAAGCTAAAATGCATGCGTGTGCACACATATTAACATATTATCTTCAAACCCTAACATCCCTGCATTATGTGGCGAGAACCCTGTGCCTCCTTTCCCCCTCTCTCTCTCTCTCTCTCAGGACTGCTCTGCTTCATTAGCGATCTGATAAACGGCTCGGAGGTTGAGCGGTTCACACTGAACCCAGATCTTCCTGTTCACATGGCCACAGGATGACCCCCATCACACGCTCAACGACCCCTTTGATCACCTCCACTCCTTCACCTGAATTATATTCTGATACCAACTAATGAGTAAATGCCGAAAAATTTATATATCTGCAATAACATCCATTTCTGTTTGTCTGTTTCCCAATATACAGCATTAAACCAAAGCCGAAGAAAAAAATTAAAACAATAATGAATAAAATAAGCATGACTCTGCAATAATGTCTAGAGAATAGTAGGATTGCTGCCATGACTGTATTTTATTTAATTCTTGCCATATGTCCCTGTCAATAGAGCACAAATAGAGCAAAAGCAGAGCTACTAAGCTGCGGGAAATTCCCCCGTACAAACCCAAGGCAGCCTGCTGTCTCAGTGTAGGTTACAAAGTGCAATCTCACAACTGCAAATACGCTGTTCCAAAACTAACCTCAGCAGCGCTGAAGCTGAATGACACTGAATGAGCTCTTAGCAAAAAATGAGAGTCCTAAGAGTGAAAACGGATCCCGATTATCAGTTTGCTTTCTGTTTAAAAAGCATTTCTCAGAAAAAGAAAAACCAAACCACAGGTTAGCTCATCCACACAACCCTGACCTCTCCGTCTTCCTTTTTCCCTCTGAATCCCAGCCTTTAATGACCCCATGGTCCTCCGTCTCTGACTGCTTGACTACAGCTGACATGTGGAATGGCTCATAGTTAACACTTAATGGAGCTGCTATTATGGCTACACAGAGGTATGAGCCTCAATCACGGTCTGCTAATGCCATTAACCCCAGGCTTTTACACACAAACCTCAGTGTACTGCTATTCAACATCCATCCATTATCTACCGCTTTATCCTCCACTGGAGGGTCGCGGGTGACATAGGGCGATAGGCGGGGTCACACCCTGGACAGTTTGTCAGTCCATCGCATGGACACACACATAGAGACAAACAACCATTCACTCTCACATTCACACCTATGCTCAATTTAGAGTGACCAATTTACCTAATCCCCATATTGCATGTTGTTGGGCTGTGGGAGGAAGCCGGAGAAAACCCACGCACACATGGGGAGAACATGTAAACTCCATCAGAAAGACCCTGTGTTTGTGTCCTGCGTGTGTTTTGGGGTTTATGTTTGTTTTCTGTCCTGCGTGTGTTTTGGGGTTTGTGTTTGTTTTCTGTCCCTGTGTGTGATTTAGGGTTTGTGTGTGTTTTGGGTTTTGTGTGTGTTTTCTGTCCTGCGTGTGTTTTGGGGTTTATGTTTGTTTTCTGTCCTCGTGTGTTTTTGGGGTTTATGTGTGTTTTCTGTCCCGCGGTGTTTTGGGGTTTATGTTTTTGTTTTCTGTCCCTGCGCGTGTTTTGGGGGTTTATGTGTGTTTTTCTGTCCCGGTGTTTTGGGGTTTATGTTTTGTTTTTGTCCAGTGATTTAGGGTTTGTGTGTGTTTTGGGTTTGTGTGTGTTTTCTGGCTTTCTGTTTTCTGTTTTCTTGTGGGGTTTATGTTTGTTTTCTGTTTTGGGGTTTATGTGTGTTTCTGTCCCGGTGTTTTGGGGGTTTATGTTTGTTTTCTGTCTTGCGGTGTTTTTGGGGTTTGTGTGTGTTTTCTGTCCCATGCGGTGTTTTGGGGTTTATGTTTGTTTTCTGTCTTTAAGGTGTTTTGTGTGTTTTCTGTCCTGTGTGTGTTTTGGGGTTTGTGCGTGTTTTCTTTCCTGTGTGTGTTTTGGGTCATTGCCGTGCATTTGCCACCATAGAAACCCCCCAAAATGACTAAATGCTGTAGTACCTACTGTACACCAGGCTTGTAACGTAGTGCTGTACCACTGCTACACCAAAAGCAGAGAAGAAGACGTTGAGCATGCACATAATTATGTGCATAAACATTTTTCTAATGAAAGCTTTATTCAAATAAGTATACATGACAATGTATACAATCACAGAAACAGAGTGAAGAAAGCCAGTTTAAAATCACCTGAGTCTGATGGAATCATTGTGTCTTCTTTCAGATTTGATATGGTAGATGTGCGAATAGTTTTTAAGAGGCTGCAGCCTCACGGTCACACCACTACAGAGAATGAGCAGAGGTGGCTTCTCCAGATCTTTTGTAGCTTAAGAGGTTCTCAGCTCTGTTCCACAACACGCTTGCAAGGATGCCAGACAAGAATGTTGAAGTCTAAAAAATAAGACGAAAAGTGTTGTTTTTTTGGTGTGGGCCAGAGGGAAATGCTGGGCTTGATGCAGACGCAGCTCCAGCGCCAGCCTTTCCCACCTCATACCACTGATAATAAGATTAATGACGTGCACTTACAGCTATGAACATCTGTGAGGGTGTGCAGACACAAGAACATTACCAGGCACAGCTCAGAGCTCTGTCACAGATCGGCTCAATCATGGTCTCACTAGCGTACGTCATAGCCCGGTTTTATCAGCTGCTCCTTTCAGACCCACATCCATCATGACAACTACTTCCTGGATAAACTGGAAATCATCTGCAGCCATCTTGCTCTGAGATTAGGCAAACAGTAGTGATATAATGACTCCAGAATAACCAAGGCCCCAGCATCGATACCAGAAGCACGATTCCTTTTAAATGAATCTTACCTCAAACTATGTGTGCATTATTTGTATCACAGCAATTTAGAAAATGACAAGCAACACAACAAAGTTCCTCTTTACACTCACCGACACAGTCTTAACCTTCACTCACTTTAACTTGGCCAATGTTTAAGCTCATATTATACTTCCATCATAAACTGCCAAGACAGGATTCTGTAGCCGTGTGCCAAAAACATAGATTTTCAGCAGTTTTTCTGATAATGAAAAAACACACAAACCAGATGAATGTGTACCAAGGCCAATGTGATATGGTTTGATAATGTTATTATTATCGAGTCTGCCAGTGATTTCACTTTGCTCTGCAGACACGTATGACAAGGACACCACATCTAGTAGACTCCCAGTACCGGTCCCAAACCCAGATAAATGAGAAGGACTTTTTTGAATTGAACATTTCTTACATACAATACAACACTTTTTTGAACATACAAAAAGTAAGTTAGATAAACTAAAAACATTGAAAAAAGACAAAGGAAACAAATTAGAAAATATCAGTCAATCAATAATTAATAGAAAATGATATCAAATCAAAAGGGTTTGCCATTTCTAACATTTCTGGAAGTGTATGATCAAATAAAGGGTTATTCCAACTAATTAACACCTTTAGCTAACTACTGATGTACTACAGATGTGGGTCAATCTGTGTAATCAGCACAATTATCAGGTAAAACGTAGATTGAATCATAGGCTTTGTTTGTTTCAGTTCTGTTCAGTAATGCCAGAAAAGTTTGATTGCTTAAGTCGTTATTATATAAAAGAAAGCCTCGTGCCTTTCCTCTCTCTCCAACTCTTCAAATTTCATAGTGCATGATTCAATCTACATTTTACCTGATAATAAGCTAATTACACAAATTGCCCCATATGCCTTTAGAACAAAGTAGTAAAGGTGTTAATTAGGTGAAATAACCCTTTACATGATAATGTACTTCCAGAAATGCAGTTAGAAACTGCAAACCCTTTTGACTTGACATAATTTCTTATTATAATTTATTATTATATATTTATTATTAATTTCTTTTTATAATTTGGGTTATTTTTGTCTGTCGTTAGGTGTCACTGTTGAGGAAAGGCGTGGCTGCCTGAAACTACAAGTATTGGCACCAACGTGGCAGAAGTGAGAGCGAGTCACAAGAGAAAACTGTAGTGAAGTTTGTTTTATGTTGGAGAACACACAGTCTGAAGAACAAGTACATGCTAAGGTGATGTCTGCATCACAACAGCAGACCACAGTGTGAGACACACAGTGTCACATACACAATTACTGACTTTATTACCACACAAAGAGACGCGGTTGATAATAACAGATTCAAGCAGCAGATAAATATATTTGACCCTCGTTACCAACATTACCAACATTTGGAGAACGTGCTACAGGTGTCATGTTGAATTTGTACAAAAACAAACAATATTTAGACCGAAATAACATTAACATTTCACTTCAGAGTAAAGGAGAAGCTTCAAGCTTGACATAAATAAGAATGTGATATACACCAATATCGACCAATATGATCCCAGACACTGGATTATTGAAACTTAACGTCCTCCGAAACTCAGCAGGTCAAAGGATCCTTTTGTTGCTTTCGCTCACAAGTTTTCATCCCGACATCAGACAACTGTTGCTCTGAACACCTATATTATGCAAAGTAGCATGATCTCAGTCCTCCTGGCTCCAGTGAACCACACACTCACTCACAGTCCAGTACAAACTGACACAGTAGAGTGAGTGATACGGGAGGCGCAGGAGTGTTAAAAAGTCTCAACAACTGGATGTTCCATGACTTTTATCTTACATTTAAGTGCAGTATTTCCTGACTGAAATAATGAATTTTATGACATTTTATTGTAACAATGTTTTCCTTTAGTTTATAGTAATGTATGTAATGGATGTAGATGAGGACAGTGGATGAGTGGTAGAGCACCTCATCTTTACACTGGACGGTCCCTCGAGGGTTTGAGACACTCGACCCTAAGATGCTCCTGACAGCTGTGCCAGCAGCATTTGAATGGGTATGGAAGATGTGTGATTGAAAAATGCTGCACCAAAATGCACTTTATTAATGTGTTAATGGGTGTGAATGGGCTGTTTTTAAACATGACCAAGTCGTACTTTTTGTCCAAACGATGAAATATCAAAGGTTCCTGACATGCAAACTCAGCAAATTAAACCTGGCACTCATGACCTCATGACACTGTGCTTTTTTATTTACCCTGTCAACATGTACAACTGAGCACATCATTTTCATATCTTTAAAATAGTGACATATAACTGCCACACATGAAGCAGCTGATGAAAAAGCATTCATAGCCAAAGTGATGGCCTAGAGAAGTGGATATGGAGTTGGTGAGCAGATGAAACGTGCTGGTGGGATCAGAAGTTTCCAACAAATGACTTTTTCTTTCCACATCATATATTCCCACATTCTTTGACGGTGCTGGCAACACAGTCTCTGATGGTCTCATAGTGAGTCACAAAAAGGGCAAGGCTGGATCATGCACAACCACACACCAGACCAGACCTAACCAGACCAGGCCAAAGTGGACCAGGCCAAACAAGGCCAACCATGGGCAACTCACATCACATCACAGAACTTTACGTCATGATTTCTACATTTGTTTGGCACACATGTATATTACTTAATTTAGCTCTATATTATCACACACAAACACACACACATGCACACACAGCTACCTTGGAGCTGTGATTTTTAGCAGACATGATTGAAGCTCCTCCCCTTCACTGTACCCAGCATGCATGCACACACACACACTCAAAGATTGGCAGAATCATTATGACACTGCATTGACTTCCATTTATTTGGACACCCTAAACCAGGGGTGTCAAACTCATTTTTGTTCAGGGGCCACATACAGCACAATTTGATCTCAAGTGGGCCGTACCAGTAAAAATAGTAAAATAATAGCATAATAATCTATGAACAACAATAACTCCTTTGTTTTACATTTAATGCAGGATATTTTTTACAAAACATGACATTTCTTGAGAAATGTAAGTGCAATTTCAACAATATCATGCATAAACTTACTATTTACACATCACACTGGCTCTAAAAAGGCACAAACATATAGTTACAGATATCTGGAAGTGAAAAATATTGTATTTGACATTACGTTTAGATTGTAATCGTAGAGTGAAATTTGAACAAATTCATCCTGTGGGCCGGATTGGACCCTCTGGCGGGCCAGCTCTGGCCCCCGGGCCGTATGTTTGACACCCCTGCCCTAAACCAAGCGTTATGCCTAATTTGAACCAAAACCAGTTAATGACTAACCCTAAACCTAGCCTAACCGCAATTCAAATCTT
This sequence comes from Solea senegalensis, assembly GCF_019176455.1. Lineage (NCBI taxonomy): Eukaryota > Metazoa > Chordata > Actinopteri > Pleuronectiformes > Soleidae > Solea > Solea senegalensis. The sequence continues at coordinate 23,510,701 of NC_058034.1, forward strand.
AGACCTAAACTTCATTAGTTCCTCAGAAATGAGGTTCTCCCTTTCCACCGTTTGCGATTCGCGTCATTTGACTCAGCGTCTTGATCGTCTTCAAGAAAGAATATCTCTATGTTTTAATCAAAGGGAGGGAAGGGCTCCCAAATGTCATTTACTATTTAAGTCTAACACACACACTGAACTCACACACACACACACACACACACACAGGTTGGGCCCAGCTCCATAAAATGTGGACAAAGCAGCTGATTCTTGGAGCTCATCGGGTCATTTTTACACTGTGAGAACATGAAAAACACATTTCTCAAAGGAGCCCTCTCATTTGGTGTGGGTGTGTTGCCGTTTCAGGGGGAAACAGGGTTAGGATCACACACATGCACAAATACACCAGTACAGGCACATTAAATAGAGCGGCTCCATCTAATCTGTCATGGTGATGAATAGACAGTGAGTGGGTTTAAAGGGAACTGAAGTGTTTAAAATACTTCACAAAAAAAACACAATGAAGGTGGTAAACTTTATACAGGGTTCCTACACATGTTTCACAATATTCACAATATTTAGTAGTTGAATGTTCAGACTTCCTCAACTGGTTGAATTTGACCTCTGACACCAACACACACACACAACCTCTGACCTCAGACCTGTAACTATGAGAGTCACTGTTAATGCTTTTATCTGAGACTCACAACAATGTCTGCCATCATTCTCACTCTTACTGTATGTACACACACGTGTGTGTGTGTGTGTGTGTGTCCTGGGTTCACTCTGTATGGTTTGTATGTTTCCAACCACAGTGATCTCACATAAGATGTTATCAGCCTGTTTACTGCTTCTCTGCTCCACTGGTGTGTGTGTGTGCGTGTGTGCGTGTGTGTGTGTGTGTGTGTGTGTGTGAGAGAGAGAGACTGATTTTAACAAGCCAAGTTTAAGATTTATGGAACTAATCATCCACTGCAGGGTAGGGCTGGTAGGGGAAGGTGCAGATTGATTCCTACCCTGTGAACATGAATCACATTTTTCCACTTATTCAGAAAGCTGTTAGCTGCATCTATGGAAGTACAGGGGCCGTATGGGCCCAGTGTGGGCTGCCATCCAAACAAGAGGCATGTCGGGGACTGCAGGTCAGTAATCATCTGACAATAACAGTTTGGAGAGCACTTGGTTTTTACAGCCAAATGTGGAGAGTTATGACATCAAATCCAGACACAAGGGAGAGTGTGGCTCACACTCATGTTCACACTGTTCCTTTACAGCTTCCAAATACACACCACATGACTGACAATGCAGTAAAAATACAGTGCTATTTAAATAAATGCAGTCTGGATGTAATTACAGAGGGTTAATAATATAACAGGCTATTCCTCATGCCTTTACGTATACCTTTAATTCTAATTGTCACGTTCACCCAGAAGCAGGTGAAGAAATGCATTACTGCTCATCTTTCCATCGCTGACCTCTGCAGCTTAGGGGTTGAACATTGTGTCTCTAGCCTGTCCATTCAAATGTCATGCTGAACCTGTTACATGTTGCAACACACCAGTCCTTTGTCTAGATGAATTATAATCCACGTCTAATCCAGCAATCAGCCATTTTCAACTGGCATTGATCTGGTTGGTCCCAAGCCCAGATCAATGTAAGCGTTGTGTAAGGAGCTTAATCATCACTGCCAAAAAATCAGTGAAAACGCCGGTGATCTGCTGTTGTGACCCCTAGAGAGGGAGGAGCCAAAAGAGGGAAACGCAGAGGAAAAAGTAGTGAGTGACATTGCTAGGTTGGCTGACTGGTGGTGATGATAACTGACCGTCCACCACCACCACCCTCCTTCCCCTGATATGAGGTGAGCTACAGTAGTTCATTTGAAATGTCTTCATATTCCATTATGCAACGGTCCATTTTGACCAAACATGGTTATTTTTCAATGTGTCCCCTGCAGTCTACACACACGTCTACAAAGTGGTGGACCCAGCACTCATCCTGGGTTAGGAAGCGCTGAAGACAACCAGCTGGATCTGCTTCAGAATGTGCAGCGTTCTCCTGTGACATCACCGGCCTGGTGGGCTTTTGATTTGGGGTCAAAAGCCGTGGCACCCACTGAGCGGAAAACTTCGACATGCCAAGTTCATGATCCAGAATGTTCTCTACTCTTTCACGGGAGATGCATACAGCATTGGCTATCATTAGATAGCTGCCATTAGATTTGTGTTTCAAACAAAATATCGATTTAATCATTCAAAAATGTTGTATTTTATTGTTTGAAAATACACTTGTTCTTTGCGCCGTGGTTTTTTATTTGTGGGCGGGGACTTAGGCAGCTGCCTGCTGATTGGCTACTAGTTTTGGAGTGACAGCTCAATGGAGCCTCATCACAGGAGCTTGTTCCCGTCAAGTATATAACGTTAATAATCTGACAAACGTTAGATATTTACAATGATTTTGTCAGATATTGACGGGGAAAACTTAGGGAACGAGCTCCAGACACCGACTCCAAGCCTGTGATGAGGCTGGTCCATTGAGCTGTCACTCCAAAACTCAGTAGCCAATCAGCAGGCAGCATATTGTGTAAAAAAAGGACTTTTCTTTGTTTACTCAGTTTGTTGCTGTTTTTCTCGTGGCTGGTCACATAGTCCTTGCTAAATGTTAGAGATTTACTCATGTTACTGGATTCTTTTAGTATTTTTAACTGGCATTTAGTTGGCAAATAATTGTGATAGTGATTGCTGACTGACTGGCTTGTGTTTATTTTATGTTATAATGATACTATTAGTAAAGTATAATTAAATCATTCTAATTCACTTTAAGAAGAAGGAAAACTTAGACTGACAATCTAAGTAATAGCATCAGTAAAACTAGTGAATTCTGTAGTGATGGTGTTTTTGTCTGTTTTATTTGTGGTATTATTGTTTTTGACTAACAAACGTGACAAAGCAGTGATGTCATCAATAACTCATCCACGATGCACATACTGTATCAGCCTCATGGGAAAGTCAGCCAACTCAAGATTTATATTACCTTCACAGTTGGTATAAAGTGATGGAAAGGAATCAAGGGACACCAAAGAAAGTACATCTAAGATTACATTTAAAAAGAATACAGATTAAAGGCAACATGTTGAGAGGAAACAATGACGTTTGTTAACGGCAGATGATATCAGATTATTGTTGTTTTGGGATTTTCTTTGGGGTGTGTGCATTTGCTTTGTATGAGGAGCAGTGATTTTGTCTAAAATGCAAAGTTATGGTGACAAACATCAACGGTCAGTCAGGTTCTCTGCTGCTGGTTCAGCGACATTTGGTCTTTAGTAAAATAAAAATCCACAGCTAAACTGTATGATCTTTCTGACATTCAACAACTATTATTAATAAAACAGTAGTCGTCCTTATCTCTCAGACAACACTGACTCAGTCGTGGGTGCAAGTTGGTGAGAGGGTCAGATTTTTGGGGACATGTGGGAAACTGGCCATTCATCAGTTTCACACAACATGAAATGGCAACAACGTAATATTTTAAAAACAGAAAAAAATCCCCTTCCGTCCTCCATCTGTTTTATCTCCCTCCAGAGCAACTGTTGATTAGTTAACCTTATCTGACCACTGCAGCAGGCGCGCACACACATGCACAGAAACACAACTTCCTGCTGCTGCTGCTTCATCACATCATTAGCTCATCACTGGCTAACATATCGATGCATCAGAGAGTGAGCTGCACAGATAAAACGATGAAAGGTGAATAAAGTCAGACAGGATTAAAACGGAAAAAGAGAAAGAATCCAATTTTCCTACGTGTCAAGACAAGTGAGTCACGTGACGTCAATGGAACTATATCCCAAACTCGCATACTCTTGTATGATGAAAGTAATATCAGCATTAACTGTACAATACTGGCACACATTCACTCAGTTTGTGTTTCTTTCTCATTTTGTTCAATAATTCTACCTTAAAGGCAATTCTATTAAATCCCAGTAACATTGAGAATATAGTTACAAATGAACAGTGTTAACTTGCCGCCACACACACACACACACAGTATATTGGTCAGTAGATACCTTTAAAGTTGAAAGTATTGTTTAAAGGATATTTGATGAGTGTGGTTACTCCCCTGTCTGTAATGAAGCTCTCTGTTGCCTGGGCGACAGGCCAGCTTTGTCCGTATATCGTGTACTTTCTACTTTTCTTACCAACTGCTGTGGCTGGAAAATCGGCACCGATGCCAAACTGAACGAGTGTATTTATGTTTAACTTCAATTTCACACTGTGCCGTGAACTCTTGTCAAACTGAGAGGCTTAACATTGACTGACAACCAAGACAACTGTTCAAACACTAGGTTGAATCTTCTAATAGGGAGTTCAGCTTGTTACCCTTTGGTTACATTTGTGACTACATCGTCATCTAGAGGTGTTTTGTTTGGGTAAGTTTTGATGTTTTTACAAATTTCTCTGCAACTTCATTAAAATACACAGTAATGATTTTCAGAGGCAGAGACGAAAACTCACCGAACTCAAGTTGGTGCTGCGATGCCCAAGAGTCTGTGCTGAGCAGTGCTGAAGCCAGAGTAGTGTCAACAATAGAGGGTGTTTGTGTGTGCATTGAAGTTAGTGCCTCCACATGTTAAGCTGTGGAAACAGATGCTTCACTCCCTGGTTGTGTATATGTGTGTGTGTGTGTGTGTCTATATTGGAGTCTTGTGGCTGTTGTTGTACAGACAGCCCCAGAGGGGTACACGCACAATAAAGCAGCAGTGCAGTTCAGCCATTTTCAGAGGTTCAGGCTGACCTCTGTAAATTCTTCACATATGGCTTTCTGGGCGTCAAAGGTTCTCACAGTCTGAACTGTAGCCTCTTTGAAATACACTGGAAAAGCAATATGGCACAGTAGCCGTGCAGAGTTAACTCACAACAGCTACAGCTGAAAGAGGGGGACCTCCCGTGTGAATGTTTACTTTTTTGCTCCAGCATTGAGTGTTTTTCCGTTAATCACACCTTCTACAATCGCACACTGAATCAGGAACACAAAACTCAGGGCCTGTCCACAGTAAAATGAGTCTAAAAGATTTTGTTGACGTTTCACAATGTTACGTGGCTACATATTAGCTATAGCTCAGTATTGTTGTTTTAAAATGCAAATGTTACACACAGATGATTGTATTATAAACTGTAACGGGAGCATGTGAGCGTCTGCTATAAACATGAATAACAAACCAACCTGATGTGCAGGGCCACTGCTAAGCTTTTGGGGGGCCCTAAGCATAATTGGTCATAAATGTGCTTGAATAATGTGTGAATGACACAGCTCTGACTGTGATGCTAATGATTTAGCAACTAGCTGAGCATCATCATCATTCAGCTCATTCAGTAACAGACTGAACCATCCACACCAACACAGAGCCACTTCAATGTAGTTTATCTGATTTGATATTAGGAATGTGTATCTATCTTTGATCCTTCTAACTCTTAAGTATATTATCTTTCTTGTTTCACATTTCATTTTATTTTTCTCTTCATAGAACCCTTGGGGCTCTCAAGTTTTGGCTCAAGGCTGACATCTGTGAAACAGACAAATGCATGGATTAATATATGCATGACCAGGATATAAAATCTAAATATTACAACTAAAAGTAGCCTCCTGACTAAAATGGACTATGCAACGATGAAACTGTATTTACTGCAACTGCAAACTGTTATTTCAAGAAGAAAAGAAACAACAACAACAGATGATAGAATACGACAAGAAATGATAACAGAATAAGCCACACCCCTTCCTATATATTTTTAAAGTTATATCATTTCAAATGTTCAGAGGTTATTATGTCCAGTTTTGTATGTATTGTATATGTATTGTTCCGTGTAGCAGCGACAAAATAGTATCTGTGCTCCAGCGTCTGTGATGAGAAGTAGCACATACTGAGAGGTGTGGTTTCACTGACAGTTAGACCAGGAGGGGGTTGGGCTATGTAAATGTGATGATACTGTTTCTTGGCTCCCAGAAGGTGTAAGTCTTTGAGGCTAAAATCCTCCCTAAAGCAGTTTGAGGAGTGCCTACATTCAAATGTTTTCAGATTTCTATCTGAACTCAGTCACGTTCAGGTAGCTGGGCTTGATATGGTGGTGAAACAGGTAAGTCCGGTGGATATCTGGCTTTTTAGCTCCGTCTTGTTCAGCGCAAGATCGAGTGGAATCGCTTAATATTTCATCTGCTGCTGCTGCTGGCCAAATAGAGCCAGACATTTCAAGCATTACAGATGTATTAGCATCCATAAACATTCTGGAAACATGAGCCATGCCCCACCATCCATACACTGTAGACCAAACAGGGAGTAACACAGGGTTAAATCATTCATTTCTTCACCCAGCCTTTGAACAATGGAGCCACTGTGATGTGAGGTATGTACTGTAAAAAAAAAATCTGTCATTCTCATTCACTTTCTCTTTACCAAACATAAAACACACTCTCACATGTCTGTCTTCACACCACACATTACTGTGTGAATACCTACAAATATAGACAACTCCAGCCTCACACAAGCTGCAGCGATTGCTGCAAACAAGCCGAGAAATTCATGAGAAACAAAAGCACTTTCTGTGTGCTAGTGACTGCTGGCATGGATCACGCGACAAAACAAGCGACGGGAGTGTTTTGAATTTCCTTCAGACACAGTCACTGAGACTTACTGGGAAATATTTATTTCCTAACACACAATTGCCTGACGGTGTTTGGCAATTGTGTGTTGAATGAAAATATTTAAAGAATCCTTTGTTTTGATAAGATAACAGTTTAGACTCAGAGGGAGGCAGCAGCCTGAGGCAATAATGCAACAACGGCTCTTTATGCATCAGTAAACTGTGGCAAAGGCTCTCTTTGTCAGTATGTGTTGTACCTCGATGATTAAACACAAAAACGTGCAAAACAACAACTCCTACACTGATATCCCTGTTATATATACATACACATACACACACATATATATATGTGTATGCACACATATATATATATATATTACTGTCTACAACTTTTCCTTTTGTAAACTCCACTTGCTGCCTCCATAACGATCATGTAAAGTCAACACTCGCACAATAGCAGCAATAAACTGCATCTGCTTATCCGACAATAATTGCAGTGGTGGTTATTTTTCAATGACAACAGTAACAATTTGAGCTTAAGCTGCTATTTAAAAGAGGAAACCAGAACTTGTACTAGAGTAAGCAAGAAGAAGAATAAGCAAGTGTCACTGTGAAGTGTATCCCTCAGTGAAGGAACCTAGATTAGATAGTTTATTTTCCAAAAGGTCATTTAGTAGCATAAAACAAAGACAAATAATAAACCTATGTTTATTATTTATTATTTATATATTGTTTGTGTAAGAAAGCTATCAAACTTACTGTACTTTTGTTAAGTAATTTGTAAAGTAGTTCTGCTGTATTGCTGTACAAGTCTTTCGACGTTCCTTGTTCTGGTTTAATGTTTCCTCACTCCATTTATTTTCTCAGGGTACACTCAGCAGGTCAGTGAAATATATCTAATAAACTGCAGAAAAAAGGCAGAGTTAGTTAATAGAGTTAGTTCCCTCCTGTACATGGTACCCGTGACTCTGCAGCTGCAGGATCCAGATCCTGTTACGAGGCAATTATTATTAGTAGTAGTGGTATTGTGATCTTTATTATGCTATGATTAAAACAGATGTTTTTTAATCAATTTATGCTACTGCTTATGTAAATAACACTTCTAACATATCACAATTAATTCAGAACAATCCTGACTAAATGCAGCTGTTAAATATCAGCTGCTGGTCTCTGTTCTTTGTTGTTGTCACTGAAGGAGTAAGTCACGTTGGCATATTATTAGCATTAGCAACATGCAGTGTAATGTAAATAATTGCGGGGTTAAAGCATTATTATGCAGCATTTTTACCCTAATATAACAGCCTCAGAGTTATTGTAATGGTTGACGTACTGCGGTGACGGAAGCAGTGTAAACTGGCAGAGCTGTGTGGATCGGAGTGCATCCGTTTTGCAACAAGTGTATTTTGGGGGTTATTCTTCGGCTATCTCATCCAAGCTGGAAACCACAGAATTCAGTTCTGATAGTCACTGTTTATCATCCATCTGCACCTTAACCAGAGTTTCTGTCAGAGTAGATAGGTAACGATCACAAAGTTGTTGTACTTGTGATTCAAATGAATGTCAGTATGTTACATGAACTCTGTCTGTCTGTCTGTCTGTCTGTGTGTGTCTCTCTCTCTCCCTCTCTACAGACAAAAAACAGGTTATGTGGCATAATGAAGCCTTATTGTGATCCTACAGAGAGAAAGTTGTTTGTAAATCAAAAGAAAAATACAGCTGACGATCACAGCTGATGATCGTTGTGCGGAGCAGTGAGCGAGAGATGGAGAGTGAGAGGAAAGGAGGAGGAGGAGGAGAGAGGGAACAGCTGCGGAGGTGTATGAGCTGAAGAGAGCTCTGCTATCCTTTAGCCCTGCCAGATGCCATCGTTCTTTATAATTAGTGAGGTGTGGCGAGTATTGTGTTGTTTCAAACCAGTTTGACGCACAAATGCACTGTTAAGAAGTTTCTGTACATGCTCTATAAAGACATGATTGACCAAACCAAATCTAGTCTTAGTCCATGATTTACCAAGAGCTAACCACAAAATCTGTTGCTGTGGGCTCCCATGGCTTCGTCTTGTTAAAACCACCGCCGTCTCTCTGGATCTGTGAGGATCCGGTAAATGCTCTCCCATTAGCTTTCTTGACTGTCTTGGCTTTCCGGGGCACAATAGATATCCACCAACTTCACTTTTATAATGAAAACAGAGATGAGGCTGATATAGTTACTATAATTACTTTAGTAATCTCCAGCTTCTTCCCAAAGAGTAATCATGTAAGAATGTTCAAAGGTGTGAAAGGTCAGAAAACCATGACAAACACACAGCTAATAAGTGTATGCTAAGTGTCTTGCATAAATATATAAAGGATTAACACAACTGAATAAGTAGACAATAAAGCTGCTAGTCAGGGAAGAGGGAATAAGAACCTCGAGTGCACCTCTCAGGTGTGTGGTACAGATCCAAACCAGCTTCTGTACATACTTGAGTTAATACCTTGTTAAAAGCCAATTAGGCAAAAATAATAATCCAAACCAAATGAAAAAGAAATTTAAAATAAATCGTCATTGAGATACACTAGCATACACTTCTGACTTTGTGCCCTGCTGCTAAGCACAAGGAGCATGCAAATGCAAATTGCTAATCAAGATTCAAGATTCAATTAGTAAATAAATAAGTAAATAAGTAAATAAACATCTGAACTATCCCTTTAACATTTTGACACATAAGGAGCCACAAATACTCAGCCATCTATCTGATCATGTCATAATCAAACCAACTGTCCTTGTAAGGACTCTGCACTGACTTCCATCAACACGTAGAGTCTAAGCACAGCGTTATCCTCCACCTTAACCATAACCAGTTAATACCTGAACCAACATTTAAATTAAAGTTGAAATTAAAGGTCCTAAACAGGTAACAAATACAATAACACATACAAACACGTAAACACGCAACAGTACCACAACAAGACAAACAAGTTCTGTTGTTGTGACATGGGACACTGCAGAGCCGTCAGATATCGCAACTTCTAAGTAGACGCTGATCCTTTCTGCTTGACAGCCTCTTTGTGCTTCACAAAAACAAATATGCATCCATTTCTATTTCGGTTTGTTACTACGCTTGTTTTTCAGTTACAACATTGTCTTGAGTGACACTCCCTCATTAGGGTGTTGCTATTACCTGAAGTGACTTTCAATGCAAGAGACACTGTTGTCCACACCACTAACAAACATTACTGAAGAGTCTCCCACCGTTATATAATTACATCAGAATGATATTATAATGATATAATGTTGGGGAATATGGGGAGCAGTGTGTCATGTTTTGTATTTTAAGGTTCTTGCTCTTGAACTTTTGTTTTAATAGTAAAGGCCTAACCAGGGACAGGGGTTGCAAATTAGCCTTGGCTACAAACCCATATGCATGACATCTGTTTTGTATTTCATATGAAATACTGTTAAATGCATTTGTCCCTGCTCAATAAACGTCGAGATAAAAATGAAATAATTGTACAGCGACAAATCACAACGTATATTATCTCAAGGCAGAAACATTTACAACATTATAGAGAGAAGAGAAACCCATCAGTTCACATAATGAGCAAATACTAAAAGCCTTTCACTACTCCAGACAAATGAATTTGTTTAATGGCTTCAACAATAACTCATCACAACATTATGTTGGCCGACAAGTGCAACTCACAACGACATCAAGAGAAATCACAAAGAGATTAACAGAAATCACAACAACATTAAGAGAAGTTGTTGTGATTTCTCTTAATGTCGTTGTGATTTCTCTTAAAGTCATTGTGATTTCTCTTAAAGTCGTTGTGATATCTCTTAATGTCGTTGTGATTTCTCATAATGTCGTTGTGATTTCTCTTAAAGTCATTGTGATATCTCTTAAAGTTGTTGTGATTTCTCTTAATGTCGTTGTGATTTCTCTTAAAGTTGTTGTGATTTCTCTTAATGTTGTTGTGCTTTCTCTTAAGATTTCTCTTAATGTAGTTGTGATTTCTCTTAAAGTTGTTGTGATTTCTCTTAATGTCGTTGTGATTTCTCTTAAAGTCGTTGTGATATTTCTTAAAGTCGTTGTGATATCTCTTAAAGTTGTTGTGATTTCTCTTAATGTCGTTGTGATTTCTCTTAAATTTCTCTTAATGTTGTTGTGCTTTTTCTTAATGTTGTTGTGCTTTCTCTTAATGTCGTTGTGATTTCTCTTAATGTCGTTGTGATTTCTCTTAAAGTTGTTGTGATTTCTCTTAATGTTGTTGTGCTTTTTCTTAATGTCGTTGTGCTTTCTCTTAATGTCGTTGTGATTTGCACTTCTCGGCCACCGTACAACAAAACCATGTATCATTTATTTGGATAAACAGGACTTAAATAATAATTGTACTTCTAAGAGCCATGGTGTATAAAATACCACAGCCACAAATTTCAAATGATGGGTTGCCAAAGTTAATTTTCTTTGTTTTTAAAGTATTGTTCTTACTGTTAAGGGTTTATTATAATGGTGTTGTATTGGACTACTGTACTTCTGTGTTCTCAGAATAAGTTTTCATCCATTCATCCTCGAGTGCATCTCGTTGCGTTAGCTAGCATAGGGCGAAAGGTGAGGTACATCGTGGACAGGTTGCCAGTCCATCACAGGTCCACAGAGAGACAAACAACCATCCACTCTCACTACGGCTAAGTGTCCTATTTGTCTAATCCCCAAATCTACACGTTTTTGGAAACCCAGAGAAAACCCACACTTCAACGAGGAGAACATGTAAACTCTATTCAGGAAGGCCAGGGTCACAAACCCGAGGGTCCCGGACCACTACACCAACCATGTGGAACAAGTTTTCTCTCCACTAATTTATGATGGAAGAGATTGTGCTACTGCTGTATTTCAGGTGCACAAACACACATTCTTGACCACAATCCCCGTCCTCAAATCCAGATGCAGAGCCTAAAACAACCTCAGGCAACACGTAACCCCGCCCCGTGACACACACACACTACAACATGCTAGTTCATTAAAGAAGGGATCGACAGTAACTGGCCAAATCAAGACCATATGGCGAGCAGGGAGCTGTCCCGCCCTCTGCTCTTCAATTTAGTGGAATGAATATCACAAAAGGATGGGCTGACGAGATACATATGTCTAACACTATATTACCACCACCACAGCAGTCTCTCTGGGTCAAAGGTCTCAACATATTCAGCTTGAGAGCCAAATCATGTTGAAACAGTAACAGTCTGGGAGCAAGATTTATGACGAAAGACAAATGTTCATTAAAACAATAATATAGTAGAAATGTGAATTTTCTTTCATTTTTGAAGCAGGTGCATTCTTGGCCGAGAAAAGACTCACGTGGATGAACGATAACTCCCACAATGCTCTGCCCTCGCAGCTAGCAGTAAGTTTCCATCATCAAACCGTGACCTGCTGGCTAACGCTATCAGCTATCAACCACCCGGAGATGTTTGGAGAAGACACCGAAACGGAAAAGCTGGAAACCCACAGGTTTTGCTGTCTCCAGCAGGAAGACGTCGCCGAGAGCTAAGACTGTCTCTAATATCAGTCATGGAACAGTAATGTTTGACAGTTACATATAAGCAATATGTAAGTAAGATGTTTTTAATGCTATTCATGTTGGTTCAAGAGGTCAAAGACAATGCTTTCACATGACAGCCTTTTTCACTGGCCTATATAATGTAGATAGACAAGTGATGGTCTATGTGACACAACAGGTTTCAGTGCAAAACACAGCTACTAAATATAAAAAGCAGCAGAATAATCCAAATAAATGATGAGGGAACAATTTCCTAAAACATCACTTTGACATGTAGGACACATTTTTCTTTTTTTTTTTTTTACCAAATGCTAATTACCAAAATGAGAACGTTCGCAGCTAACTCAGTTGGCATATTTTGATGAAAGGTTTATGTTTCCTATGTGTCCTGTGGACCACATGGTTGGTGTAGTGGTTCACACCCGAGTTCCCGACCTGGTCGGAACAAGGGCCTTTATGCATGGAGTTTGCATGAATCCCCTCGTGGGCGTGGGTTTTCTCCGGGTTCTCCGGTTTCCTCCCGCAGTCCAAAGAAGCAGCGACGCAAATCACATCATTCTGCGGCACCGGTGAGCAATTCTCAAAAAACTGCAGGACTGATGATGGACTCATTTATTTATTAATGAGGTATTCCTTCTTCCTTTAAATATATATCTAAGCATAAATCCAGGGTTTCTTAACAGATGCATTTGCAACTCAAAAGCTTTATAAACTATAAGAGCATCAGGTTCTTCAGTTCAGCCTGCGAGGCTCAACATTTAACCAGACATTATTGCTGTGTAGGCACTCTGGCCTCTTCCAGTCTTGGAATGTCTGTCTGTTTTCCAAAAAGGAACTGAATCCCCACTATTCCTGCCTCCGTCAGACCATCACAGAACACCAGAGGGAAAGTAAGGCACATACCTCCATCCTCCCTCTAATTGGAAATCTGGGATAGTGCGCGGAGGAAATGCCAAGCATACTCCAGGACAAAAGGAGCGATCCACACATCGTGGGCAAGGAGGGAAATATATCGAGTTAAAATAAAGACATTTCTGATATATTCAATCAGCAGAGACAGACATTTTTACATCACATGATGTTATTCAGGCAGCAGACACAAGAGAACCTGGGTGATACTTTGGATACAGCTCGAAGCCGAAGCATGCCTGTGTGAGTGTGTGTGCTCATATTTGTTACCTCTTTACGATCTTTTCTGGCATGAAGACCAGTAGTCGTCTTGGAGTTTAAAACCTGGTCCTCATTTCAGAGGCTCTGGTTATATACTTTATATGGTTTAGGGCTGAGATTTAAATTGTGGTTAAGTTTAAAGACATTTACTGGTTATGCCTGAGTGTGTGTGTGTGTGTGTGTGTGTGTGTGTGTGTTCATTTATGCACAGGAGCTTTTCAGAGTGTGCACCTGTGTCATAGAAATCCACCAAGGGCTTGCTGCTGTAGAGGGGCAACATGTCCAACGAGGGGTGGAGAGATGGCTACTGTACACAGCTGTAAGTGTGTGTGTGTGTTTGTGTGTGTGTGTGTGTGTGCGTGAGAAAGAGAGAGTGTGTGTCTGTGTGTCAGCAAACTTGGTCCTAAGGAACTGGTTAAGGGCAAATATTTGACTTATAATTAAGTTTAGGTTATAGTTAGGCATTAGATCATCAGGTTCCACACAAGATGTTTCAGAGGAGAAGAAATTAAGCCAACAATCAACTTTCTGCTTTCTGTCTGCCAAAATCAATTTAGTAAAATACTGAAAGCAAACAATGAACTGTAGGGGCAGTGGCTTCTGCCTACAGTTGAAATTCAAGCTCCTAGTTTTTTGTAAAACATAAAATGTTCACCCCTGTTTTAATGCATGTCTAGTAAGTTACAGTCCTGTCAGTATTTCCCTGTGCTTTATTCATTAAAGAATAGTGGCAAACACTTTATGACTTTTCTAGCATTCAAATATGGCACAGTGTTTATATTTCATCATATTTTAGACGTTATTCATCACTGTACACACAGTATGATAACTTGGCCTTATCCCTATGGCCAGCAGGCCCAGTGGAAACAGTCAGTGAACTATTTCACATTATGTCTATTAAAACAAATGAGTTGCGTATGAACTTCAGCTTTTGGACAAAGGGATGGTCTTACACACATAAAAAAAGACAGTAAGAAGCCTGGTGGAGAGGCCAGGATGCCTCTCTGTCATCTTCAGAGTTCTTCTTCTCTCCTGGGAAATAAAAACATTCTTGTTTTCCCTCCAAATAACTTTTCTGGGGCAGCCAGATGTGCAGGAGGAGGAGGAGGAGGAGGCTGCTCTCCACTCAGACTAAATTGAGGGGCTGGACGAGGAGGGGACCACCAACACCAGCTCCTCTCCTCTGGAAGAAGCAGCCCGCACCCTCGCCTTTAACCTCTGACCTCTCACCCCTGACCTGAGGGATGAGGAAGGGATGGAGGGTGGACTTCCAAAAGCTCCCAAAATGTAAACAGCTAATCAGCACAGAGAGAGTGACTTTGTGCAGCCTTTTGTTTCGGCCTGACAGATGATGCAGATTCTTTAATGTTGGCCACACTCTGGCCCCAACGTAACTGAGACGACTGCATCAGCATCTATTTCTGCTCGCCGACTGCCGAGGAGGAGAATAACATCAATCCTTGCGGGACCTAGGGAGAGACCACCGGCTAACACAGAGGAGGATCTGGGTTCCAGCCCTGAACTGTGGGTGGAGACGCAGAGAGAATGAGGGAGGGGAAGATGCAGGGAGATAAGGAGGTGAGCGAGATTAAAGTTGGGGGAGAGGAAAAGGGAGAGGACAGGAGGTGTTAAGACAAAGATGGCTGTGTGAGATTGAGGGAGTTGAGAGAGGAGTGTAAATGAAGGTGAGCAGGGACGGAGGAAAAGGAAGAAAGGAAGGATGGAGGAGGTCTCAAAGGAACAAACTCAGTACAGGACGTCCTAATGTGGTGGAGAGCTAAGTCACGCTTACAATCAACATGTTACTGCACAGCATCTTTATCACGCTCACAGTGCACACATGGAGATTGGTTTGAAGTAGCGACTCTTAAAAAACAGACGTAGGTGTGAATGTGAGGGTGAAAGGACTGATGACCTGATGATGATAGCAGTGAATGATGAATAAATGAATAAAGCCTTAATATTTACAAGGTGAAGGTTGCGTTAGTGATGCAAGCGTGGACTAAGAATATCAATGGTAACATTTGAATGAAATAGCTGGTGTTTCACCAGAGAAGCAGTAGATTTTTAGCACAACATCCATCCATTATCTACCGCTGTATCCTCCACATAGGGCGATGGTCGGGGTCACACCCTGGACAGTTCACTAGTCCATCACAGGGGCCACACACAGAGACACGCAACCACTCACTCTCACATTCAGAGTGACCAATTTACCCAATCCCCACATTGCATGTTGTTGGACTGTGGGAGGAAGCCGGAGAAAAGCCACGCACACACGGGGAGAACATGTCTTGTAAGCCTGATAAACAAATATTCGAGCAGTTTGTAGATGCAGTCATGTTAATATCATCTCTATGCTAGAAGTCCAGTTACTTTAATGATATAACACGTGATCGCGTCTTCTCTGCCACGGGTGCAGGTTGATGAGGAAGCAGCTCGCAGGGCAGCCGTCTCACACTAACAGTTGAGCGCTTGTGGAGTGTGACGCAGCCCTTGCGTTACATTCTTTTGGACAGGAAGCCGCTC